>NC_133620.1:80567455-80663242 GCF_048593235.1 Sminthopsis crassicaudata
CCCAGTTTTCCCACATCCCCTCCAACATTCATCATTATTTGTTCCTGTCATCTTAGCCAATCTGACAGGTGTGTAGTGGTATCTCAGAGTTGTCTTAATTTGCATTACTCTGATCAGTAGTGATTTGGAAAACTCTTTCATATGAGTGGATATAATTACAATTTCATCATCTGAGAATTGTCTATTCATATGCTTTGACCATTTATCAATTGGAGAATGGTTTGATTTCTTATAAATTAGGGTCAATTCTCAATATATTTTGGAAATGAGCCCTTTATCAGAACGTTTAACTTTAAAAAGATTTTCCCAATTTGTTACTTCCCTTCTAATCTTTTTTGCATTAGTATTGTTTGTACAGAAACTTTCTAGTTTGATGTAATCCAAATCTTCTATTTTGTGATCAATAATGATCTCTAGCTCTCATCTGGTCATAAATTCCTTCCTCCTCCACAGGTCTGAGAGGTAGACTATTCTCTGTTCCTCTAATCTATTTATGATCTCATTTTTTATGCCTAAATCATGGAACCATTTTGATCTTATCTTGGTAAAAGGTGTTAAGTGTGGATCCATATATAATTTCTGCCATACTAATTTCCAGTTTTCCCAACAGTTTTTTTTTTTCCAAATAATGAATTTTTATCCCTAATGTTGGTATCTTTGGGTTTGTCAAAGACTAGATTGCTATACATGTACACTTTTTGTCCTTTGTATCTAATCTGTTCCACTGATAGACTGGTCTATTTCTTAGCCAATACCAAATGGTTTTGGTGACTGCTGCTATATAATATAGCTTTAGATCAGGTAAACCTAGACCACCTTTATCTGACTTTTTTTTTAATTAGTTCCGTTGCAAATCTCGACCTTTTATTCTTCTATATAAATTTTGTTGTTATTTTTTCTAGGTCATTAAAATATTTTCTTGGGAGTCTGACTGGTATAGTACTTAATAAATAGATTAGTTTGGGGAGTATTGTCATCTTTATTATATTCGCTCGGCCTATCCAAGAGCACTAAATGTCTTTCCAATTATTTAAATCTGACTTTATTTTTGTGGCAAGTGTTTTGTAATTTTGCTCATATAATTCCTGACTATTCTTTGGTAGATGGATTCCCAAATATTTTATGCACTCAACATTTGTTTGGAATGGAATTTCTCTTTGTATCTCTTGCTGTTGCATTTTATTGGTGACATATAAAAATGCTGAGGATTTATGTGGATTTATTTTGTATCCTGTCACTTTGCTAAAATTCAGAATTTTTTCTAATAGCTTTTCAGCAGAGTCTTTGGGGTTCTCTAAGTATACCATCATGTCATCTACAAAGAGTGATACTTTGATTTCCTCATTTCCTACTCTAATTCCTTGAATCTCTTTCTCGGCTCTTATTGCCGAGGCTAGCGTTTCTAGTACTATATTGAATAGTAATGGTGATAGTGGGCAATCTTGTTTCACTCCTGATCTTACTGGGAAAGGTTCCAGTTTATTTCTGTTGCATATTATGCTTACTGACGGTCGTAAATATATGCTCCTGATTATTCTAAGGAATAGTCCATTTATTCCTATACTTTCAAGCGTTTTTAGTAGGAATGGATGTTGGATTTTATCAAATACTTTTTCTGCATCTATTGAGATGATCATAGGGTTTTTGTTAATTTGATTATTAATATGGTCAATTATACTAATAGTTTTCCTAACATTAAACCAGCCCTGCATTCCTGGTATAAATCCTACTTGATCATAGTGGATTATCCTGGGGATGATTTTCTGAAGTCTTTTTGCTAATATCTTATTTAAGATTTTAGCATCAATATTCATTAAGGAAATTCGTCTATAATTTTCTTTCTCAGTTTTTTCTACCTGGTTTAGGTATCAGTACCATGTCTGTGTCATAAAAGGAGTTTGGTAGGACTCCTTCATCCCCTATTTTTTCAAATAGTTTATATAGCAGTAGGGCTAATTTTTCATTAAATGTTTGGTAGAATTCACATGTAAATCCAATTGGTCTTGGGGATTTTTTCCTGGGGAGTTGGTTAATAGCTTGTTCTATTCCTTTTTCTGAAATGGGACTATTTAAGCAATTTATCTCTTCCTCTGTTAATCTACGAAACCTATGTTTTTTGAGGAAGTCATTCATTTCATTTAATTTATCAAATTTATTGGCATAAAGTTGGGCAAAGTAACTCCTTATTATTTCTCTAATTTCATCTTCATTGATGGAAAGATCCCCCTTTTTATTTGTAAGAAAAACAATTTGATTTTCCTCTTTCCTTTTTCTGATCAGATTTACCAAAGTTTTATCTATTCTATAGGCTTTTTCATAAAACCAACTCTTGGTTTTATTTATTAATTCAATAGTTTTTTTTTGTTTTTTGTTTTTTGTTTTTTGTTTGTTTTTTTTTTTTTTTTTACTTTCAATATTATTGATTTCTCCTTTTAATTTTTGTATTTCAAGTTTGATTTTTGGTTGGGGGTTTTAATTTGTTTTTTTTTTCTAGTGTTTTAAGTTGCAGGCCCAATTCATTAATCTTCTCTTTCTCTATTTTGTTCAAACAAGCCTCTAAAGATATAAAATTTCCCCTTATTAATGCTTTAGCTGCATCCCACAGATTTTGGTATGATGTCTCATCAATGTCATTATCTTGGGTGAAACTATAAATTGTTTCTATAATTTGCTGTTTCACCCAGTCATTCTTTAAGATGAAATTATTCAGTTTCCAATTACTTTTTGGCCTATTTACCCCTAACTTCTTACTGAATGTAACTTTTATTGCATTGTGATCTGAGAAGAAGGCATTTATTATTTCTGGCTTCCTACATTTAATTTTGAGATCTTCATGTCCTAATATATGGTGAATTTTTTTATTGGATGCATGAAGTGCTGAGAAGAAAGTATATTCCTTTCTATTGCCATTCAGGTTTCTCCAAAGGTCTATCATACCTAGTTTTTCTAATGTTCTATTTATTTTTTAAATTTCTTTCTTATTTGTTTTGTGGTTTGATATGTCTAAATCTGAGAGTGCAAGTTTGAGATCTCCCACTATTATAGTTTTACTGTCTATTTCTTCTTGCAACTCTCTTAACTTTTCCTTTAGAAAGTTATATGCTATACCACTTGGTGCATATATGTTTAGTATTGATATGGCTTCATTGTTTTTGCAACCTTTTAGTAGGATATAATTTCCTTCCTTATCTCTTTTAACTAGATCAACTTCTGCTTTTGCTTGATCTGAGATAAGGATGGCTACCCCTGCTTTTTTGGCTTTTCCTGAAGCATAATAGATTCTGCTCCAACCTTTTACCTTTACTCTGTATGTATCTCCCTGCTTTAAGTGTGTTTCCTGTAAACAACATATTGTAGGGTTCTGACTTTTGATCCAGTCTGCTATCTGTCTCCATTTGATGGGAGAGTTCATCCCATTCACATTTACAGTTAAAATGACTAATTCTGTATTTCCTGCCATCATATTACCCCCAGATTAAGCTTTTTCCCTTGACCCCCCTGAACCCTTTCCCCAATATTTAATTTATCGACCCCACTTGTGACACGCAACCCTCCCTTTTTAGTATCCCTCCCCCCTCCTTTCAAGTCCCTTCCCTTATTCCCTTTTTCCTTTTTCCTTTTCCTCTCCTGCCTTTTAATGAGGTGAGAGAGAATTCTCTGAAAAACAAATATGTCAATTATTTACTCTCGAGCCTCTTCTTATGAGAGAAAGATTCATACAATGTTTCTCCCGCTCTCTAAATTCCCTCACATATGCTATATTTTCTATGCCTCTTCCTGGGATGTAGTTTCCCTCTTTTTATCACTTCTTCCCCTTTTTCTGATACTAACCCCTTCCCTTTACTACTTCCCCCCCCCCTTTTTTTTTCAATATCAGTAAAATCAAATTATTCATGTGGACTTTCTATATATCCACAACAGAGATACAGTTCTCAAGAGTTCTGTTTGCCTTTTTCTGTTTCTGTGCAGTCTTGTGGGTGTAGATCAAATTTTTTGTTTAAGTCTAGCTTTTTATTTTTCCTTAGAAACAAATGGAATTCCTCTGTTTCATTGAATGACCATCTTCTTCCATGGAAGAAAATGCTAAATTTAGCTGTGTAGTTTATTCTTGGTTGCAATCCTTGATCTTTTGCCTTTTGGGATATCAGGTTCCAGGTCCTTTGATCTTTTAATGTGGAGGCAGGCAGACCTTGAGTGACCCTTATTGTGGCCCCTTGATATTTGAATTGCTTTTTTTCTAGCTACTTGCAATATTCTTTACTTTGTGTGGTAATTCTGCAGCTTAGCCACAATATTTCTGTGGAGTTCTTTTTTTAGGGTCTTTTTCAGAAGGTGTTCGATGAATTCTTTCAACGCCTGTTTTCCTTTCTGTTTCTATTATCTCTGGACAGTTCTCTTTGATGATTTCCTGTAAAATAGAATCTAGGCCTTTTTTTTTGGTCATAGTTTTTGGGGAATCCAATGATCCTGAGATTATCTCTCCTAGATTTATTTTCCAGGTCTATAGATTTTCCCAGTAAGTATTTGATGTTATTCTCCAGCTTTTCATTGTTTTTTTTTGTTTGACTGATTTTTGGGTTCTCAATGAATCATTCATTTCTATTTGTTCCATCCTGATTTTTAGTGAGTTATTTTCTTCATTCGCATTTTTAAATTCTTTTTGTATATGCCCAATTGAGTTTTTAAATGAATTATTTTGCTCTTTGAATTTTTTTTAATTTCTCTAATTTTTTTTTAATTTTTAAATTTAATTTTAATTTTAATTTTTTAGAGAAATCCTACTTTCTTGAGACTTTTTTATCTTTTCCAATTCAGAAATCTTATTTTCTTGTGATTTTTAACCTTTTCTATTTCACAAATTTTGTTTCCCTGAATCTGCTGTGAATTCTTTATCATCTTCAATTCAAATTTCAGGATGTTGTTATTCTCTATCATAGCTTCTCTTTCCTTTCCCCATTTTTTTTCAAACTCTCTTAACTTTTGAATAGTCTCTTCTAGGAGAGAGTTATATTATGGGGGTGCAGGTGTCATTCCCCTTTAGGTGTTATCTGCTGACTCTCTGCTGTTAACTTCCTTGGGGTTAGATACCCGATCTTTCTCTGTGTAGAAGGAATCAATGGTTCTCCTTAGCTTTTTACTCATATTTAAAAAAATCTTTTGGGGTCAGTTCTTGGTGTAAGAAATTGTTTATTTATTTATTTTTTTTACCAGCTTCCTCCCAGACCAGATGGATGCAGAGGCTCCTGTGCCTGAGCTAAGAGAGAGCTCTGGGAGAGAGTTCCCCTCCCCCTCCCTGGAAGTGCCTCAGAAGTGATTAGTACAACTGAGATGTGAGGGTTGCCCAGTGGAGGACCCTGCTGTGTGTCCTAGAGACTTCCCTGAGGTTTAAGACTAAACAGTAAAGGCAACACAAAGCTCAGCCAATGTGTGCCATGGGGCGTGGATATCAGCAGCTGATGTGAAAAGCCCCTGTGCTCAAACTGGAAGTGTCTGCCCAGAAACCACAATCCCTATTTCAAAGGTTCCTCTTCTCTGGGACTTTCCTGGCTGAGTTCCACAGCCTCCAGCCAAGCCAGGCACTATGTGAATTATATGTTGCCTTGGGCTGTGTCCCTGCTGTTCAAGCTCTTAACCAACCCAAGGTGAAGCCCCAGGTAGCAGAAAGCAGCTGCACAGCCTTGCCAAGATCTGTTAGGTCACTTTCAGATTGGGGTGGTTCTAGTATCTGGCTTTATATTTTTAAATGGCTTGATTTCTCTTCTGAGCTGCTGTTTTATAAGCAGAGAAGTGCTAACAGCCTGTGCCAGATTCCTCTATCTCAGTGGCTTCTCTGATCCTAGAGGTCTCCCCAGCTCGATCACAGCAGTGTGCTAGCACCTCACCCTGTGTGTGCTGGTCTTTTTTTTCCTCCCCTGGGAACTGACCTTTTCTGTTGAAACTCCAGATTCTCTTCAACTGGTAAGTCGTGCTTCCAGTCCTTGTGGTTTCTATCAGTCCACCGTTATTTTTGAGGCCTATTTTAACTAATTGGTATTGAGGGAAGAAGGGAGCTCACAAAATTGTGTGTTTCTTCTCTGCCATCTTAGCTCCACCCCTATACTATAGATATTTTAACATTATTTTCATTTCTAAATGTATCACCTATATCCCAACTCTAAACCATACTTTGCAATAAAAAGTACAAAAGAAAGAAGGAAAAAAGCAATGAACAAAACTAAACAGCACATTAGTACATCCAAATTAAATATGCAATACCCTTCACTCTTTGATCTCACTTTTTCAAAGAATAGAGAGTTTGGTGCATTTTCTTAACTCTTCTTCTCAACCATAAATAAACTTGTTTTAATTACTTTATCATTTCAATTTACAAGGATTTGTTTTCTATCCCTCAGTTCCCTCCATAGAAAAAGTCCTATCTGGAAAATATACATAATCATGACAAATAATATCCATATTGATCATGTCAAAAAGTATATTTCATTTTATGAATTTAGTGATGACTTTTTTAATCAGGAGCTGAACATTATTCTTAATATTTGGAATTATATATTGTAAATTATTCTTCTTAACAACATCATTAGAAATAGGAAATAGCTTCAAAGATAAAGCTTGGGCAGGAATTCAGAATGTAAGGCAATGTGTTTTGATCATTAGTTATTCCTCCCTGATATAAATTATTACATATTTCATAATTAAATTCATTGATGCTTTTATGCCTCAGATTATTTCTGCATTTACACAGTCTTTTCATGTTTGCTTCTTTAAAAATACTTTTTGCCCTTTGTAATCTCACCTATTCTTTTTATTCTGTCTTCTGATATTATTTTTAAGATAAACTTATCTACTAAGCAACCTTTTTATTAGTTCATTATGTTTGACTAGCTCTTAACCTCTTTGTTCTTAATGCACTCTGGCCTATGGCCTTTCCCTTTCCCTTTAGGAAGGATCATTTCAGGAGAAATAAAGTGTGACTCTGGTATGTTCGTATTCTTGATTATAATTATACAATCTGTGTTCTTTGTTAATGGAGTTAATTGGCTAGCAAGAGAAGCAGCTGTAATATAATTATTTCTAAGAGAAAGATCCATACTTCAATAAAATAAAAAAAATTATTAAAACATGGTAATTTTTTTTAGTCATTTAGCTTGACTAAGAGCAGAGCATTTAAAACTTCTTATACAATTAATCTCTATGCATGCCATTTAATTATTGCTAAGATGGATCTACTTTCAGTACTATCTTATCTGATAATCCATTGCTTCTTATCAGATTTTTATAATAAATGTTTCATATTTTTATTTTGCTAGGCATTGTAGCACATACATGATACAATACATAACTACAAGGGAGACTTATGGCTGTCACATCACATATATTACTATAGAAAATTATGGCATATCAAGACTTTTAAAGATGTAGATTTCTACATTAAGTATACTACTAATAAGGTTCAGTCACTCGAAAGAGAAAGAGAAGTTAATAGAATCATAGAAGATCACCAATTTACCTTAAAAGAACTAAGTCAACCAAAATGTAGGAGTGTATCAAAGCTCCCTTTGTGGATCAGTAGTGAGATTGAGATTTTGAAGTAACATCTGCACTTGTAGTCTGTGCAATATAGAAAAACCATATTTGTGTTCATGTATGTATATATATACATACATACATGCCCATTTGCACACATATTATTCTTATAGCATTACTTAATCCATTGTATTTATTATGGCTATAAACAAATACTTTAAAAACTTCATTTGATGTTTAATGACTTAGATTTTTTTTTACCAGTGCAATGATTCCATTAAAATATTAATTACAACCAAAAAAAAAAATTAACCAACTTTTCATCTCAATACTATTATCGGTGTACTTATAAAAGTATCATAGAAGAAATGTTCTATTAACTTTACTATATTGATTCAAAGCTGTATGCTGTAGATATGTTGCATCCAATAAATAACAGATCAAGATGAAAATAAGGCTTCAAAATACTATTAATCTGCACCCTAAAATTAAAGTTTTGTGTTTTTTTTAGAATATGGAATTATTAAGATATAAATGAAATGTTTCCATAAAGTCAATAGAATTTATTTTAAAAATGGTGATGTGTGCATAGACTATGATGAAGTAGATAGAACATTGTACCTATAATCAAGAAATCCTAAATTCAAATTCAGTCTCATAAAGTTCTGTGACTTTGGATAAATTATATAACTATTTTCAGCCCTTCATCTGAAAATGAGGTAATACTAACCTCTATCTCATGAGATTGCTATGAGGAAAATTTGAGATAATACTGTATTTCTAAAGGGTTCATTTTTTTTCAAAATTAATAACTACATATATATATATATATGTATATATGTATATATAAAGTTTAGCTGTTGTTATTATTACACATTTTAGATATAAATATATTAATTATGTTTTTCTAATAATTTTGATAAAAAGCTAGCATTTATGTAGACAGCAAAGTTTGAAATATAGTATTTTATATTCTCATTTGATATTTGTATTTTAAACATGCAAATAAAAACATATGCTCTCAGTAATCACAATGTACGTATTCCATTCTGTTTAACTATAAAGTAATTTTTACAATGAGAATTTGCCCATAAACATAAGGAAGGGAGGGAGACTGAGAAATAGGATAGCCTTCACTCTTAGAAGAATCTTGACAGATAGTTCAAGGATACTTCTTTCAAAATTCTTTACATAAAATTGAATTTTGGTAATAAGAATTTATCTACAACTAGATTTTAAAACAAATCAACAATTGCTCTTTGTCTTCATCTTTTCAATGTTTGTATCAATGAGTCAGATGAAGGCATTTACAAACCAATGTGAATAAAAATTGAGCAACCATTTTGGAAACAGGATTCAAAACTAAACTAAATAAGAATCAGTATAGGGAAATGACAATAGTTCTCTAAATATTGCACATCTTACTTTCAGCATAAAAATGGAATATATATATATATAGGAAAATAATTAGATTTTTCCTGCTTCATTGTGAAGGACTGAATTTGGAGCAATGAATAGAAGTTGCAGTAAGACAGACTTTCACTTCTAAATAAGGAAGACAGTCTAATAAATACAGCTGTCCAAATATGAATGGAAGCAGTGGGATCCATTTAAAAGGAGATTGCCAAGGAGAAGTTGGAAAAACATTCCTTAAATATTAGTTGAAGCAGGTAAATTCCAAGTTCTTTTTTACCTCTGAAATTCCAAAGCTCTTAATTTTGGGAATAACTAAAATTCATTTGGAAATTTAATTTAAATTTTTTCAAAGAACTAATAACTCAAAAATGTTCTTCAGTATACTTTTAAATTTTCACTAACTCCAAGTAAAAAAAAAAAATCCAGAACATGAACCTAATTTGGTGTACAAGCTCAGGAATGAACTGAAAATAATTCAAACAGTGAGCTTGCATCCTAGATTTTAAGCAAGTTTTTGACTCAGGAAAACTGACAAAATTATGTTAGGTAATTTCACAGAAGATGATTAAGGTTTTCTTCTTTCTTCTCATGCCTCTAATATGATTTTTACATGTTCTTGCTTTGGATGAATTTGCTTCTTTCTTTCTCTGAAGAAAGGATATCTCATACAACTTCCTCCTTGTTCCCTTAACCCTATAACATCAAAAACAAAAACAAAAACAAAACAAAAACAAAAACAAAAACAAAAACAAAAACAAAAACAAAAACAAAAACAAACCTTGCTAATCTCATCTACCCAATCCTTGCAAGTCTCAAAAAAACCTTTTCACTTCTTCCTAGATTTTATCCTGTTATATATTCTCTGGAATCTTATTCCAGATTTCATATTTTCACAAACTTCCTGATTACTACTTTAAATTCTGTCAACAAAGTGTTCAATTCTCAGGTTCTAAAATGTGAGTAGCAAGTGTAATAACAAGTGAATGCTCATATAAGATAGGAAGAGATAAAAAAGTATAATTGTAATTTATTAATAATGAAATTAACACATTTATTTAGCACCTACTATTTGAGAAGTACTATGTCAGGTATTGGGGGAAAGGGAGAAAAGGCAGTCTCTACCCTCAATGACCTTACAATCTAGTGGGGTAAAATCATATAAACTATATGTATATATATATATATATGTATACATATATATATATATAATATATGACAAATACAAAATTATTAATAAAAGGAAGGGACTAGAAGGAAGAGAAATTGGTGAAAGCTTCCAGTAAAAGATGTGATTTTTAGTTGGAACATAATGTCAAGGGAGTCACTAGATGCAGATGAAGAGGAAATACATTCCCTCTATAGGAGGTAGCCAGAAAATAATTCCAGAACTGAAATGATATATCACTTCTAGGTCTAGATTTTAAAGGAACTATGGAGACAGTAGAAACTTCCATGACTCTTTTTAAAAGCTTTTTATTTTCAAAATATAAGAATAGATTTTAACCCTTGAAAAATTTCTCCCTCCTTTCTCCCCACTCACTCCCAGATAGCAAGTAATCCAATATATGTAAAACACGTGCAGTTCTTCTGTGCATATTTCCACATTTAAAATGAATTTTAGATCAAAAAGAGAAAAAAAAAGAGGAAGAAAACATAAAGCAAGCATACTACAACAAAAACTGATGAAAATATTATGTTGTTATCCACAATCCCAATAGTCCTAATTTTTATTTTTGTAAGTATTCATCCATTTCACTTAGAGCATCAGATTTATTGGCATTCAGCAGTTGGGCAAAATAGCTCCTAATTATGACTCTAATTTTCTTTCATTGGTGGAAAGTTTACCCTTTTCACTTTTGAAACTAGCAATTTGATTTTCTTCTTTCCTTTTTCTAATCAAATTAATTAACTGTTTTTCTATTCTGTTCATTTGTTCATAAAACCAACTCTTACTTTTGTTTATTAGTTCAATAGTTTTCTTCCTTTCAGTTTTCTTTATCTTCTCGTTTGTTTTCAGAATTTCAAATTTGGTATTTAATTGGGGTGTTTTTAATTTGTTCTTTTTCTAGCTTTTTTGAGTTATTTACTCATTGACTTTCTTTTTCTCTATTGTATACAAGTAAGCATGTAAAATTTCCCCTAATAACAGCTTTGATTGCATCCCACATGTTTTGATATGTTGTCTCATTTTTGTGATTCTCTTTATTATTAAATTATTGATTGCATTTATGATTTCTTGTTTCATCCACTCATTCCTTTTTTCACCCTCTCACTTTATAGAATTAAATTATTTCATTTTCAATTAATTTTTATGTATTTTCCCTGGCCATTTATTATAGCATATTTTTATTTCATGATAATCTAAAAAAGATGCATTTAATATTTCTCCCTTTATGTATTTGATTTTGAGGGGTTTATGCTTTAATACAGGCTCAAATTCTGTGTAGATTCCATAAACAACTGAAAAAAAGTATATTCTTTTCAGTCTCCATTCAATTTTCTCCAAAGTCTATCATATCTTATTTTTCTAAAATTCAATTTATCTTCTTAACTTATTTCTTATTTATTTTGTTGTTCATTTTATCTAATTCTTATAAAGCAAGTCTGAAAGCCCCCACTAGTATAATTTTTCTGTCTATTTCTCCTTTCAGCTCTCTTAATTTTTCCTCTAGGAATCTGGATGCTATGCCACTTGATGCATATACATTTAATATTGATATTACTTCATTATTTATGGTACCCTTTAGCAAGATGCAATTTCCTTCCTTATCTCTTTTAGGTAGATTTATTTTTGTTTTTGCTTGATTTGAGATCCACATTGCTGCCTCTTTTTTTTTTTGTTTGTTTGTTTGTTTGTTTTTTTGTTTTGTTTTTTAACTTCTGAAACATAATAGATACTGCTGCACATGTTTACCTTTAGTCTGTGTCACTCTGCTTTAAATGTGTTTCTTGTTAGGAAAAAAACCAAAACAACAAAACAACAAAACAAAACATTTTCGGATTCTTGACCTTTAATCCTCTCTGCTCTCTGCTTTTGTTTTATGGGAGAGATCATCCTATTCAACTTCACAGTTAAAATTACTTATTTTGTATTTCCTAACATCTTATTTCCTCCAAGTTACATTTTTCTCTTTCTTATCTCCCTTTATCTCTTCACTAATGTTTTACTTCTGACCACTACCTCTCTCTGTCTTCCCCTTCTACAGCTCCTCTCCTTTTCTTATCTCCTCCTTTCTACTTCTGTTCTCCCTTATTTTACCTCTCCCTTTCCTTTCCCCTTTCTCCTCTTCCATAAAGGATGAGATAAGTTTCTTTGTTAAACTAAATATGTCTGATATTTTCTCTTTGAGCCAAATTCAATGAAATTAAGATTCACACAATGATCATCCTCCTTCCTTCTTTCCCTTAACTATAATAGGTCTTTTGTCCCCCTCTTCATGTGATGTGATTTATTCAATTTTGCCTCCCTTTCCCTCTTCTTCCAATACAATTCATTTTGTACCTGTGGTTTCTCTTTTGTATCATCACAGTGAAGTCCAATAATACCTATACCTTTTAATATACCCCCAGAAAAGATACAGTTTTCATGAGTTAAATATGACATCTTCCTATAAAGGGATATAAGCATTTTAACCTTTAAAAAACAGGATTTTTCTTTCCTTTTAATCTTATTATGCTTTTCTTGAGTTCTGTATTTGATGATCAGATTTTCTGTTTAGCTCTGCTCCTTTCCTAAAAAAATAAATGAAAATCCTCTATGTCATTAAATGCCATCTTTTTCTCTGAAAGATAAGAGTTCAGTTTTGCTGGACAGTAGATTCTTGACTATAGTCTAGGGGAATGATGGATTCTTTCAATAGCTATTTTACCCTCTGGTTCTTGGACATCAGGGCAGTTTATCTTAAAGATTTCTAGAAAGATATTGTCAATGTTTTTTTTTTTTTTTTTTTTTTTTTTTTTTTTTTTGTTTGTTTGTTTTTGTTTTGTTTTGTTTTGTTTTTTCCATCCTGATTTTCTGGTAGTCCAAAAATTCTTAGATTGTCTCTCTCCTTGATCTATTTTTCCAGGTCTGTTGTTTTTCGGATCAGGTATTTTATATGTTCTATTGTTTTTATTTTGTTTGATTGATTCTTGATGTCTCATTGAGTTATCAGCTTCCATTTGTTCAATTCTAATTTTTAGTGAATTATTTCCTTCAGTTAGCTTTTTTATCTTCTTTTGCATTTGGATTATTAAACTTTTTAAATGAGATGTTTTGTTCATTGGATTATTTTTTCCTTTTCATATATATATATATATATATATATGTATATATATATATATATATATATATACATATACATGTATTATATATACATACATATATGAAATGTGTGTGTTTTGCCTTTAGTGTCCTCAGGGTTTGAGGTCAGTTTTTCTTTGTCTCTGTAAAAGCTATTTATGTTCAGATCTCTTTTTAATTTTTTTGCCCATTTTTAAAGCTTGATGTCTTCTTTTACTGCAAAGGAGAGATTGTCCCAGACTTCCTCTACAGGTAGCAGTAGCTTCATGTTGCCCTAGAACTGGTGCTGCCTGCTTCCTTCCTGTGCTGGGTGAGTGTGGCTAAGTCCCATGATATGCTGGAGTTCTCAGGCTTACTATTTGTCTTTTATAGTTGTGTAAGGTGTCTTACAGCTAGTCAGATCATTCATTGGCTTATGAACCAGGACAGAGGAGCCATTGCTACTGTATTTTAGCTATAAGCCTCTTACTAGATTTCCCCAGTGCCCTTTCCACCCTGGTACAACACCTGGCCTACAAACTCCCCTCCATTGCACTAATCAGATAGACCTTTTCTGAAGTTCTTTCAAAATAACTTCTGCAGGAAATTTGTAACATTCCAAATATTTGTGGGTTCTGTCACTTCAAATCCTGTTCAGATGCTTGATCTAGTATTCATCTGAGGGAAGAGCTCAAAGACCTATCTATTTTCCACCATCTTAGCTCTGTCCCCCCACAACTCTTCATATAAGAACTTAATTCATATTTAGCCTCTCATACTATCTGTTTTATTTTGGGAAAAATTCAAGGACTTATTTCCTCTTCTATAAAATGAGCCTTTTTTATCTAGATAGCTGCAAAGGTTCCTTTAAGCTCTAGATTTCTGATACTATGATTGCTATATTTTTATAAATAAAATTCACAAATATCTATTAATCATTCACTATGTTCAAAACCAAATTAATATCTCATGGAGAATCAATGAGGGATATTTATCTGGATTATACATAATCACAAATTAGATCTGTGATTTAGAGCACATATGGGGATGAATGATTTAAGGAAGAGTTTGGTGAGGGCAGAGGTGAAAAGCAAAGAGACTATTTTGGTGATTGAGGGAAGAGGTGATAAAGATTCTGTTACCATAAAGAGAAGAGTATTTGTAGGAGAATTGTTGTGGTAGTAGAATTAGCAAAGCTAAGCAATTGAAAAGATATTGAAAAGAAAGGATTAGAATGAGAGAGTATGAAGAGCTGATGATGATTCAAAGTTTGAAGAATTGGATGATTAGAAGGATAGGGTAGTTTGAAGCATATGAATTTCTTTGGGAGATAATGCATTTTATTTGACATGTGTTTTTCCTAGGGGATGTTAAACCTCTAAATTAATCATTTTAACTAATCCTTTCCTAGTTGAAAAAGAAAAGCTCTGGTTTACCTTGATCACTATAAAAGTCTTCTTATACTTCAATTATTTTCTCCACTAGCATTCTTTTTTTTTTAATGTTAAAGCACTTTTACTCATTTTTTTTGTTTTGTTTTTATGTGATCAGTCTTCCAAATGTTTTCATTATCTTTCTTTGAGCTTGCTGACTTGTTTTCCTTCAAACCACTCCTAAAAGACTTTAAGGGCAGAATTATCCAGATTAGCTATTTAGATTAACTATCCATTTGTTAGTCTACCAACTCATTTGACCATATTTTCTTAAGGAAAATGATCATTACACACTAAATAAGCTGTCAAAAAGTCCCTTTATTTTGGAGAATCAAGCCAAACTTGTTTGATGAATTTCAGTTTAGCACCAATCTGATTTCTAAGACTCTCAGATACATAAACATTTGTGAAACTCTGGAAAGTATTTTGGAAGGCATATAGAAAACATGATTAAATTATAATTTTCCTTCCCATATGAGTCTAAAGAAGAGCTTTGATTTGAAGTAATATTATTTATATTTCATATGCTTATTTTTATCTAACACAAGCTCTTAGATGCTTTGTGAAACATAATAGCCTGTGGCAAACACTAGTGACTATTAAGGCCAATTAAAAATGAGAAAAATAACAACAAAGGATATTTCAAGCCTTATTTATGCAGTATCACACTGAACTAAAATATATTGCATCATAAAGTATATTACAATCAAGAAATACCTTGCCCAATAAGAAATGAACCTAAAATAGTTATGTGGAGATAAGAGATTTAAATATACAAATTAACTTTGCAATTATAGCTATTAGATAAAACTCAATTTTGGATATTTTGAACCAGTTTCCTTGTAGGCATCTATGTGACACAATTATTAAAGAAATTTATTAGATGTCAGAAAGACTTCAGTTCAGATCTAGCTTAAGAAATATACTAAATATATGATCCTGTACAAGAAATTAACCCCTCTCTACTTCAGTTTCCTCATCTATAGAATATGGATAATAATAGGAGCCAACTACCAGGTTGCAATTAATATAAATTGAAATAATATTCATCAAGCACTTTCCAAAATGGTCTACAAATGCTAGCTCTTTTATTGTTGTTTTTAAAAATAAATATAGGGGGCGAATTTCAAAGCTCTCTCTTACCCTCAATACCAACTATTTAATTCAGCCTCAAAAATAGAGTTGGACTGGTAAAAATCATGAATACTAGAAACACAACAACTTACCAGGCGAAGAGAATCTGGAATTTTGTCAGAAGAGGTCTGTACTGAAGGGTGGGGGGAAAACACCATTGCAGACAGTGATAGACTAAAGGCTAGCATATTGTGCTGATCAGGCTGGGGAGGCCTCTGGGGTCAGAAAAGCTACCTAGACAGAGGACTCTGGCATAGGATGATAGCTCTACTCTGTTTGCATAACAGTAGATCAGAAGAGAAATCAAGCCACTTAAAAAAAAAAAAAAAAAAAAAAAAAAAAAAAAAAAAAAAACACAAGAAACTGCCTATAGCTAACCCAAACTGGAATTGACTCAGCACACATCGCAGCATGGCTGAGCAGCCACCTTCTGCTGTCCAGGGCTTTTCCTTGGGGCAGTTAAGAATCTGCAAAGAAGTAGGACACAGCCTAGGACAGCATCTAACCTCACAATGGGGGTCTCAGCCTGAGGCAGTGGAACTTCCACAGCAAGCAGTGACTGTGCTTCCTCAGCAGATGACTGTGCTTCCTCAACAGAGACACTTCCAGTCTGTGCGCCAGGCTATTTGCTGGTCATCTGCTAAAATCCATGTCCTGACAGGGGGGCTTTGGCCTGGGCTTGTGATGCTTTCATTGTTCAGCCTCTAGCCTCAGGGCAGTCGCTAGGCAGGTATTTTTTACTGGGCACTCCCACAGCCCATGCTAACCAGCTCTGAATCACTTCCTGGGTGGGGGGGGCATCTCTCTTCCAGAGCACCATCATATCTTTGCAGCCTTCACAAGATAGCTGCCTTCCATAATATCCCTATTCTAGAACCTTCTTATCCTGAAGGCAGACCCCACAGGTTTTTAAAAAATGAGTAAGAAATTGAAGAGAACAATGGACAGCTTCCATAAGAAAAAGAGTGGATTTCTAAACCTGAGGAGGCTAACAGCAGACAGTCTCCACATAATACCTTGAAGAGGAAGGTTACCTGGCTCCCATCACATAACTCTCTGCTAGAAGAGACTAATAAAGACCTGAAAAGAGAGTTAGAAGATAAATGGGCAAAGGAAAGAGAAGCTATGCTAGAGAGTAACAACGTCCTGAAATTTGAATTGAAGAAGATAAAGAATTCACAGGAAATGCAGGGAAACATAATTTGTGAATTGGAAAAGGTTAAAAAAATCACAGGAAAGTAGGATTTCTGAATTGGAAAAGATAAATAATTCTCAAGAAAACAGGGTTTGTGAATAGGAAAAAGAAAATAACTCACTAAAAAAAAAAAAAAAAAAAAATTAATGAAATGGAAAAAAATTTCCAGAGCAAAATAATTCATTTAAAAACTCAATTGGGCATATACAAAAAGAACTAAAAAATGTGAATGAAGAAAATAACTCATTAAAAATCAGGACTGAACAAATAGAAATGAATGATTCATTGAGAACCCAAGAATCAGTCAAACAAAATCAAAAAAATGAAAAGCTGGAGAACAATGTCAAATATTTACTGGGAAAATCTATAGACCTGGAAAATAGATCTAGGAGACATGATCTGAGGATCATTGGACTTCCTGAAAATTATGATGAAAAAAAGAGCCTAGATTCTATTTTATAGGAAATCATCCAGAGATAATAGAAACAGAAGGGAAAATAGGTATTGAAAGAATTTATTGAACACCTTCTGAAAAAAACCCTTAAAAAAAATTCCACGGAATATTGTGTCTAAGTTGCAGAACTATCAGACTAAGGAAAAAATATTGCAAGCAGCCAGGATAAAATCATTCAAATATCAAGGTGCCACAATAAGGATCACTCAAGATCTGGCTGCATCCATATTAAAGGATCAAAGGGCCTGGAATCTGATATTCTGAAAGGCAAAAGTACTTGGAAAGCAGCCAAGAATAAACTACCCAACTAAGTTTAGCATTTTCTTCCATGGAAGAAGATGGACATTTAATGAAACAGATGAATTCCATTTCTTTCTGAGAAAAAAAAAATTATATATATATGTGTGTGTGTGTGTGTGTGTGTGTGTGTGTGTGTGTGTGTATATATATATATATATATAAAGAAAAAAATTTATCTCCAACCACAAGACTCTAGAGAAGCAGAAAAAGGTAAAGAGAACTCTTGAGAACTGTATTTCTGTTCTGAATATACAGAAAGTCCATAAGTATAATTTGATTTTACTGAAATAACATTAAAAAAGGGGAATTAGAAATGGAAAGGGTATAGTGTTAGAAAATGGGAAAAGGGGAAGAGGCAAAGAAAATGTATTATATCTGAGGGAATTTAGAGAGGGGGAGGAACAGTGTGTGAACCTTACTCTCATCAGAATTGGCTCAAAGAGTAAATAATTGACATATTTGTTTTTCAGAGAATTCTTTCTCACATTATTAAAAGTGGGGAGAGGAAAAGGGAAAAGGGAAAAGGAAAGGAGTAATAAGAGAAGAGTATAAGGGAAGGGATTTAAAAGGAGGGGGGAGGGATACTAAAAAGGGAGGGCTGCCTAAACAAGTGGGGCCCATAAGTTTAATACTGGAAAAGGGGTTCGGGGGACAAGGGGGACAAAACCATAATCTGAGGACAATATGATGGCAGGAAATTAGTAATTTTAACTGTAAATGTGAATGGGATGAACTCTCCCATTAAGCAGAGGCAGATAAAAGACTAGATCAAAAACCAGAACTCTACAATATATTGCTTACAGGAAACACATTTAAAGCAGGAATACATACAGAGTAAAGGTAAAAGGCTGGAGCAGAATCTACTATGCTTCAAGTGAAGTCAAAAAGGAGGGGTAGCCATCCTTATCTCAGATCAAGCAAAAGCAGAAATTGATCTAATTAAAAGAGATAAGGAAGGAAACTATATCTTGCTAAAGGGTAGCACAGACAATGACGCCATATCAATACTAAACATATATGCACCAAGTGGTATAGCATTTAACTTCATAAAGGAGAAGTTAAGAGAGTTGCAAGAAGAAATAGACAGCAAAACTATAATAGTGGGAGATCTCAACCTTTCACTCTCAGAATTAGATAAATGAAACCACAAAACAAATAAGAAATAAATTAAAGAGGTATATAGAATATTAGAATAATTAGGTATGATAGATCTTTGGAGAAAACTGAATGGTGATAGAAAAGAATATACTTTCTTCTCAGGAGTTCATGGAACCTATACAAAAATTGACCAAATATTAGGACACAAAGATCTCAAAATTAAATGTAGGAAGACAGAAATAATAACTGCTTACTTTCAGATTATGGTGCAATAAAAACTACATTCAAAAAGAATTTAGGGGTAAATAGAACAAAAAGTAATTGGAAAGTAATAATCTCATCTTAAAGAATGATTGGGTGAAATAGCAAATTATAGAAACAATTAATAATTTCAGCTAAGATAATGACAACAATGAGACATCATACCAAAATTTGTGGGATGCAGCTAAAATGGTAATAAGGGGAAAATTTATATCTGTAGAGGGTTACTTCAATAAAATAGAGAAAGAGAAGATCAATGAATTGGGCTTGCAACTTAAAAAGTTAGAAAAAGACAAAATTAAAAACCCCCAGCCAAAGAGTAAACTTGAAATTTACAATTAAAATGAGAAATTAAGTATATTGAAAGTAAAAAACAAACAAACAAACAAACAAACAAACAAAAATCTATTGAATTAATAAATAAAACTGAGAGTTGGTTTTATGAAAAAACCAATAAAATAGATAAAACTTTGCTAAATTTGATCAGAAAAAGGAAAGAGGAAAATCAAATTGTTAGTCTTAAAAATGAAAAGGGGGAACTTTCCAACAATGAAGAGGAAATTAGAACAATAATAAGGAGTTATTTGCCCAACTTTATGCCAATCAATTTGATAACTTAAATGAAATGGATAACTACCTCCAAAAAATAGGCTTTCCAGATTAACAGAGGAGGAAGTAAATTGCTTAAATCATCCCATTTCAGAAAAAGAAATTGAACAAGCTAGTAATCAACTCCCTAAGAAAAAAAATCCCCAGGACCAGATGTATTTACATGTAAATTCTACCAAACATTTAAAGAACAATTATCCCCAATGTTATATAAACTATTTGAAAACATAAGGAATGAAGGATTCCTACTAAACTCCTTTTATGAAACAGACATAGTACTAATAGCTAAACCAGGTAGGCCCAATCTTCTTAATGACTATTGAGGCTAAAATCTTAAATAAGATATTAGCAAAAAGACTTCAGAAAATCATCCCCAGGATAATCCACTATGATCAAGTAGGATTTATACCAGGAATGCAGAGCTGGTTTAATATTAGGAAAACTATTAGTATAATTGACCATATTAATAATCAAATTAATAAAAACCATATGATCATCTCAATAGATGCAGAAAAAGCATTTAATAAAATCCAACATCCATTCCTACTAAAAACGCTTGAGAGTATAGGAATAAATGGACTATTCCTTAGAATAATCAGGAGCTTATATTTACAACCATCAGTAAGCATAATATGCAATAGAAATAAACTGGAACCTTTCCCAGTAAGATCAAGAGCGAAAAATGTTTGCCCACTATCACCATTACCATTCAATATAGTACTAGAAACGCTAGCCTCGGCAATAAGAACAGAGAAATAGATTCAAGGAATTAGAGTAGGGAAAGAGGAAATCAAACTATCACTCTTTGTAGATGACATGATGATATACTTAGAGAACCACAAAGACTCTGCTGAAAAGCTATTAGCAAAAATTCAGAATTTTAGCAAATTTGCAAGCTACAAAATATATCCACATAAATCCTCAGCATTTTTATACATCACCAACAAAATCCAACTGCAAGAGATAGAAAGACAAATTCTATTCAAAACAAATGTGGAGAGTATAAAATATAAAATCTACCAAAGAAAAGTCAGGAAGTATATGAGCAAAATTACAAAACACTTGCTACAAAAACAAAGTCAGATTTAAATAATTGGAAAGGCATTAAATGCTCTTGGATATGCCAAGTGAATATAATAAAGATGACAATAATCCCTACACTAACCTATTTATTTAGTGCTATACCAATCAGACTCCCAAGAAACTATTTTAATTACCTAGAAAAAAATAATAACAAAATTCATATGGAAGAAAAAAAGGTCAAGAATTTCAAAGGAATTAATTAAAAAAAAAAAAAATCAAAAGAATGTGGTCTAGTTTTACCTGATCTAAAACTATATTATAAAGCCGTAGTCACCAAAACCATTTGGTATTGGCTAAGAAATAGACTAATTGGGGGGCAGAGCCAAGATGGCAGAGAAGATACACGCAAAATTGTAAGCTCCCTTCTTCCCTCATTACCAATTAATTATATCAGCCTCAAAAATAACGCTGGACTGATAGAAACCACAAGAATTAAAAGCATGACTTAGCAGATGAAGAGAATCTGGAGTCTCTACAGAAAATGTTCGTTCCAAGAGGAGGAAGAAAAAACGCCAGCACAAATGGTTAGGTGCAAGCACACTGTGCTGATTGGGCTGGGGAGAACTCTGGGATCAGAGAAGCCACTGAGATAGTTCTGATACAGTCTGTTAGCTCTTCTCTGCTTATAAAACAGCAGTTCAGAAGAGAAATCAAGCCATTTTAAAATAAAAAGCCAGATCCTAGAACCACCCCAATCCAGAAGTGACCTAACAGATCTCGGCACAGCTGTGAAGCCACCTTCTGCTGTCCTGGGCTTCGCCTTGGGGTAGTTAAGAGCTTGAACAGCAGGGACACAGCTGAAGGCAACATCTAATCCACATAGGGCCAGGATTGGCCTAAGGACGTGGAAATCCAGCAGTCCCCAGAATTCCCAGAAAAGTAGAACTCCCATAGAAGGGGAACCTTTGAAGTAGGGACCGTGTTTTCCGGACAGACAGTTTGAGCACAGGGGCTTTTTGCATCAGATCCTGATATCCATGCCTCATGGGACACATTGGCCTGGCATTGTACCACTTTTACTGTTAGTCTTAAACCTCAGGGAAGTCACTAGGACACACAGCAGGATACTTCACTGGGCAATCCTCACAGTGCAGCCCTATCACCTATGAGGCATTTCCGACAAGGGATGAAAGGAACTCTCTCTCAGAGCTCTCTCCTAGGTCATTTACAGGAGCCACTGCATCCATCTGGTCTGGGAGGAATCTGGTAAAGAAATAAATAAATAGTTTCTTACACCAAGAACTGACCCCAAAAGATTTTTTTTTTAAATATGAGTAAAAAGATGAAGAGAACTATTGATTCCTTCTACACAGAGAAAGAGTGGGTATCCAACCCCGGGGAAGTTAACAGCAGACAGTCAGCAGATAACACTCTAAAAGGGAACGACACCTGCCTCCTATCATAGAACTCTCTCCTAGAAGAGACTATTAAAAAGTTAAGAGAGTTTGAAGAAAAATGGGAAAAGGAAAGAGAAGCTTTGATAGAGAATAACATCATCCTGAAATTTGAGTTGGAAAAAATAAAGAATTCACAGGAGATGCACGGAAACAAAATTTGTGAATTAGAAAAGGTTATTTTTTTTTATTCATTTTTCCAAATTATCCCCTCCCTCCCTCCACTCCCTCCCCCCGATGACAGGTAATCCCACACATTTTACATGTGTTACAATATAATCCAGATACAATATATGTGTGTAAATACCATTTTCTTGTTGCACATTAATTATTAGCTTCCAAAGGTATAAGTAACCTGGGTATATAGACAGTAGTGCTAACAATTTACATTCACTTCCCAGTGTTCCTTCTCTGGGTGTAGTTGTTTCTGTCCATCACTGATCATCTGGAAGTGAGTTGGATCTTCTTTATGTTGAAGATTTCCACTTCCATCAGAATACATCCTCATACAGTATTGTTGTTGAAGTGTATAGTAAGCTTCTGGTTATGCTCATTTCACTCAGCATCAGTTCATGTAAGTCTCTCCAAGCCTCTCTGTATTCCTCCTGCTGGTCATTTCTTACAGAGCAATAATATTCCATAACCTTCATATACCATAATTTACCCAACCATTCTCCAATTGATGGACATCCATTCATTTTCCAGTTTCTAGCCACTACAAAAAGAGCTGCCACAAACATTTTGGCACATACAGGTCCCTTTCCCATCCTCAGTATTACTTTGGGATATAAGCCCAATAGCAGCAATGCTGGATCAAAGGGTATGCACAGTTTGATAACTTTTTGGGCATTGTTCCAAATTGCTCTCCAGAATGGCTGGATTCTTTCACAACTCCACCAACAATGTATTAGTGTCCCAGTTTTCCCACATCCCCTCCAACATTCATCATTATTTGTTCCTGTCATCTTAGCCAATCTGACAGGTGTGTAATGGTATCTCAGAGTTGTCTTAATTTGCATTACTCTGATCAGTAGTGATTTGGAAAACTCTTTCATATGAGTGGATATAATTACAATTTCATCATCTGAGAATTGTCTATTCATATGCTTTGACCATTTATCAATTGGAGAATGGTTTGATTTCTTATAAATTAGGGTCAATTCTCAATATATTTTGGAAATGAGCCCTTTATCAGAACGTTTAACTTTAAAAAGATTTTCCCAATTTGTTACTTCCCTTCTAATCT
Organism: Sminthopsis crassicaudata; assembly: GCF_048593235.1. NCBI lineage: Eukaryota > Metazoa > Chordata > Mammalia > Dasyuromorphia > Dasyuridae > Sminthopsis > Sminthopsis crassicaudata. The sequence continues at coordinate 80,590,864 of NC_133620.1, forward strand.
TGTTTGCATTACTATTGTTTGTACAGAAACTTTTTAGTTTGATGTAAACAAATTCTTCTATTTTGTGATCAATAATGATCTCTAGTTCTCCTCTGGACCATCATGTCATCTGCAAAGAGTGATAGTTTGATTTCCTCATTTCCTACTCTAATTCCTTGAATCTCATTCTTTGTGGAGAAGATACTCCTCCACAGGTCTGAGAGGTAGACTATTCTCTGTTCCTCTAATCTATTTATGATCTCATTCTTTATGCCTAAATCATGGACCCATTTTGATCTTATCTTGGAATATGGTGTTAAGTGTGGATCCATATCTAATTTCTGCCATACTAATTTCCAGTTTTCCCAACAGTTTTTTCTGAATAATGAATTTTTGTCCCTAATGTTGGTATCTTTGGGTTTGTCAAAGATTAGATTGCTATAGATGTACCCTTTTTAGTCCTTTGTATCTAATCTGTTCCACTGATCTAACGTTCTATTTCTTAGCCAGTACCAAATGGTTTTGGTGACTGCTGCTATATAATATAGCTTTAGATCAGGTAAACCTAGACCACCTTCCTCTGACTTTTTTTTCATTAGTTCCCTTGCAATTGTCGACCTTCTATTCTTCCATATGAATTTTGTTGTTATTTTTTCTAGGTCATTAAAATAGTTTCTGATTATTCTTTGGTATATGGATTCCCAAATACTTTATACTCTCAACATTTGTTTGGAATGGAATTTCTCTTTGTATCTCTTGCTGTTGCGTTTTGTTGGTGATATATAAGAATGCTGAGGATTTATGTGGATTTATTTTGTATCCTGCCACTTTGCTAAAATTCTGAATTATTTCTAATAGCTTTTTAGCAGAGTCTTTTTGGTTCTCTAAATATACCATCATGTCATCTGCAAAGAGTGATAGTTTGATTTCCTCATTTCCTATTCTAATTCCTTGAATCTCATTCTTTGTGGAGAAGATACAAGCAACTGTGTAAGCTCCTTTCTTCCCTCATAACCAACTAGATATAATCAGCCTCAGAAATAGCGCTGGACTGATAGAATCCACAAGAACTGGAAGCACGACTTACCAGCTGAAGAGAATCTGGAGTTTCAACAGAAAAGGTTGGTTCCCAAGGGAGGAAGAAGAAAGGCCAGCACAGATGGTTGGGTGCTGGCACACTGCATCGATTGCGCTGGGGAGGGCTCTGGGATCAGAGAAGCCACTGAGATAGAGGAATCTGGCACAGGCTGTTCGCTCTTCTCTGCTTATAATACAGCAGTTCAGAAGAGAAATCAAAGCCACTTTGGAATATAAGCTAGATACTAGAACCTCCCGATCTTGGGGGTGATTCAGCTTATCTGGGCACTGTGGGTGTGGCCGACAAAGGCAATCCAGGCTTTCACCTGGGAGTACTTAAGAGATTGAAAAGTGGGCGGGGCGGTAACTCATAGTGCCTGGCTCAGCTGGAGGCTGTGGAACTCAGGACCTGGAAGTCCCAGAAAAGCAGAACCTTTGAAGTAACGACCACATTTTCTGGCAGACACTTCCAGTTTGAGCGCATGGGCTTTTCATGTCACCAGCTACATACATCCATGCCCCACCAGGACTCATAGGCTAGGCTTTGAGTCGCCTTTACTGTTTAGTCTTAAACCTCAGGGAAGCCACTAGAACACAGCGTCCTCAAAGCACAGCAGTGCTGGTCACCTGTGAGGCACTTCCAGGGAGGGGTTGGGGAACTCTCTCCCAGAGCTCTCTCTTAGCTCAGGCACAAGAGCCACTGCATCCATCTGGTCTGGGAGGAAGTGGCAAAGAAATAAATAAATAATTTCCTACCCCAGGGACAGATCCCAAAAGATTTGTTAAGTATGAGTAAAAAGCCAAGAAAAACTATAGATTCCTTCTACACAGAGAAAAAGCGGGTATCCAACCCCGAGGAAGTTAAGAGCAAAGAGTCAGCAGATAACAACCTAAAGGGGAATGATTCCTGCCCCCCATCACATTACTCTCTCCTTGAAGAAACTATTAAAAAGTTAAGAGAGTTTGAAGAAAAATGGGGAAAGGAAAGAGAAGCTATGATAGAGAATAACAACGTTCTGAAATTGGAGTTGGAAAAAATAAAGAATTCACAGGAGATGCAGGGAAACAAAATTAGTGAATTAGAAAAGGTTAAAAAATCACAGGAAAAGATAAAAAAAGCCTCAAGAAAATAGGATTTCTGAATTGGAGAAGATAAAAAAGTCTCAAGTAAATAGGATTTCTGAATTGGAAAAAGAAAATAATTCTCAAAAAAAATTAGGGAAATGGAAAAAAATTCAATGGAGCAAAATAACTCATATAAAAGCGAAATTGGGCATTTACAAAAAGAACTAAAAACTGTGAATGAAGAAAATAACTCATTAAAAATCAGGATGGAACAAATAGAAATGAATGATACATTGAGAATCCAAGAATCAGTCAAACAAAACCAAAAAAAAAAAAAAAAATGAAAAGCTGGAGTATAACGTCAAATACTTACTGGGAAAATCTATAGACCTGGAAAATAAATCTAGGAGAGATAATCTCAAGATCATTGGACTTCCCGAAAACTATGACCAAAAAAACAGCCTAGATTCTATTTTACAGGAAATCATCAAAGAAAACTGTCCAGAGATAATAGAAACAGAATGACAAATAGTCATTGAAAGAATTCATCAAACACCTTTTGAAAAAGACCCTAAAAAAAGTACTCCACAGAAATATTGTGGCTAAGCTACAGAACTACCAAACCAAACAACGAGAAAAATATTTCAAGCAGCTAGAAAAAAGCAATTAAAATATCAAGGGGCCACAATAAGGGTCACTCAAGATCTGTCTGCCTCCACACTAAAAGATTGAAGGGCCTGGAACCTGATGTTCCAAAACGCAAAATATCAAGGATTGCAACCAACAATAAACTACCAGCTAAATTTAGCATTTTCTTCCATGGAAGAAGTTGGTCATTCAATGAAACAGAGGAATTCAATTTGTTTCTAAGAAAAAAAAAAAAAAAAAAAAAACAGACTTACACAAAAAAAATTTGATCTACACCCACAAGACTGAACAGAAACAGAAAAAGGCAAACAGAACTCTTGAGAACTGTATCTCTGTTGTGGATATATAGAAAGTCCACATGGATAATTTGACTGTACTGATATTAAAAAAAAGGGGGAGTAGTAAAGGGAAGGGGGTAGTATCAGAAAAAGGGGAAGGAGTGATAAAAAGAGGGAACTACATCCCAGGAAGAGGCATAGAAAATACACCACATCTGAGGGATTTTAGAGACGGGGAGAAACATTGTGTGAATCTTACTCTCATCACAAGAGGCTCAAAGAGTAAATAATTGACATATTTGTTTTTCAGAGAATTCTCTCTCACCTCATTAAAAGGCGGGAGAGGAAAAGGAAAAAGGAAAAAGGGAATAAGGGAAGGGACTTGGAAGGACGGGGGAGGGATACTAAAAAAAAAAAAAGGTAGGGCTGCGCATCACAAGTGGTGTCTATAAATTAAATATTGGGGAAAGGGTTCAGGGGGGTCAAGGGAAAAAGCATAATCTGGGGATAATATGATGGCAGGAAATGCAGAATTAGTAATTTTAACTGTAAATGTGAATGGGATGAATTCCCCCATCAAATGGAGATGGATAGCAGACTGGATCAAAAGTCAGAACCCTACAATATGTTGTTTACAGGAAACACACTTAAAGCAGGGAGATACATACTGAGTAAAGTTAAAAGGTTGGAGCAGAATCTATTATGCTTCAGTTAAAGCCAAGTAAAGCAGGTGTAGCCATCCTTATCTCAGATCAAGCAAAAGCAGAAGTTGATCTAATTAAAAGAGATAAGGAAGGAAACTATATCCTACTAAAAGGTTGCATAAACAATGAAGCCATATCAATACTAAACTTATATGCACCAAGTGGTATAGCATCTAACTTTCTAAAGGAAAAGTTAAGAGAGATGCAAGAAGAAATAGACAGTAAAACTATAATCTCAAACTTGAACTCTCAGATTTAAACAAATCAAACAACAAAAAAAAAAAAAAAAAAGAAAGAACGAAATTTAAAAAAGTAAATAGAACATTAGAAAAACTAGGTATGATAGACCTTTGGAAAAAAAACTGAATGGTGATAGAACGGAATATACTTTCTTCTCTGCAGTTCATGCCTCCTATACAAATATTGACCATATAATAGGATATAAAGATCTCAAAATTAAATGGAGGAAGTCAGAAATAATAAATGCCTTCTTCTTAGATTGCAATAAAATAGAAACTACATTCAATAAGAAGTTAGGGGTAAATAGAACAAAAAGTAATTGGAAACTGAATAATATCATTTTTAAAAATGACTGGGTGAAACAGCAAATTATAGAAACAATTAATAACTTCACCCAAGATAATGACAATGATGAGACATCATACCAAAATCTGTGGGATACAGCTAAAGCTGTAATAAGGGGAATTTTTTTATCTTTAGAGGCTTATTTGAACAAAATAGAGAAAGAGAAGATTAATGAATTGGGCCTGCAACTTAAAGACCAAATTAACAACCACCACCAAAAATCAAACTTGAAATACTAAAATGAAAAGGAGAAATCAATAATATTGAAATTAAAAAAAAAAAAAAACTATTGAATTAATAAATAAAACCAACAGTTGGTTTTATGAAAAAGCCAATAAAATAGATAAACCTTTGGTAAATCTGATCAGATAAAGGAAAGAGAAAAATCAAATTGTTTGTCTTACAAATGAAAAGGGGGATCTTTCCACCAATGAAGAGGAAATTAGAGAAATAATGAGTTACTTTGCCTAACTTTATGCCAATAAATTTGATAAATTAAATGCAATGGATGACTTCCTCCAAAAATATAGGCTTCCTAGATTAACAGAGGAGGAGAAAAATTGCTTAAATAGTCCCATTTCAGAAAAAGAAATAGAACAAGCTATTAATCAACTCCCCAGGAAAAAATCCCCAGGACCAGATGGATTTACATGTGAATTCTACCAAACATTTAAAGAACAATTTTCCCCAATGTTATATGAACTATTTGAAAAAATAGGGGATCAAAGAGTTCTACCAAACTCCTTTTATGACACAGACATAGTACTGATACTTAACCAGGTAGATAAAAACTGAGAAAAAAATTATAGACCAATTTCCTTAATGAATATTGATGCTAAAATCTTAAATAAGATATTAGCAAAAAGACTTCAGAAAATCATCTCCAGGATAATAAACTATGATCAAGTAGGATTTATACCAGGAATACAGGGCTGGTTTAATATTAGGAAAACTATTAGCATAATTGACCATATTAATAATCAAATTAATAAGTCATATGATCGTCTCAATAGATGCAGAAAAAGCATTTGATAAAATCTAACATCCATTCCTACTAAAAACACTTGAGAGTATAGAAATAAATGGCCTATTCCTTAGAATAATCAGGAGCTTATATTTATGACCATCAGTAAGCATAACATGCAATAGAAATAAACTGGGACCTTTCCCAGTAAGATCAGGAGTGAAAAAAGTTTGCCCACTATCACCATTACTATTCAATATAGTACTAGAAACGCTAGCCTCGGCAATAAGAGTCAGGAATTATATGAGCAAAATTATGAAACATTTGCCACAAAAATAAAGTCAGATTTAAATAATTGGAAAGACATTCAGTGCTCTTGGATAGGCAGAGCGAATATAATAAAGATGACAATACTCCCCAAACTAATCTATTTATTTAGTGCTATACCAATCAGAATCCCAAGAAACTATTTCAATGACGTAGAAAAAATAACAACAAAATTCATATAGAAGAATAAAAGATCGAGAATTACAAAGGAACTAATGAAAAGAAAAAAGTCAGATGAAGGTTTACCTGATCTAAAGTTATATTATATAGTCACCAAAACCATTTGGTATTGGCTAAGATATAGACCAGTCAATCAGTGGAACAGATTAGATACAAAGGACAAAACAGGGTACATCCATAGCAAACTAGTCTTTGACAAACCTAAAGATACCAATATTAGTGATAAAAATTCATTATTTGGAAAAAAACTGTTGGGAAAACTGGAAATTAGTATGGCAGAAATTAGATATGGATCCACACTTAACACCATATCCCAAGATAAGATCAAAATGGGTCCATGAAGTAAAGTGAAGTTAAGTAACACATTGGGAAAATATTTTTACAGTTAAAATTTTTGATAAAGGCCTCATTTCCAAAATATATAGAGAACTGACCCTAATTTATAAGAAATAAAACCATTCTCCAAATAATGATGAATGTTGGATTGGCTTTGGGAAAACTGGGACACTACTTCATTGTTGGTGGAGTTGTGAAAGAATCCAGCCATTCTACAGAGCAATCTGGAATTATACCCCAAAAGTTATCAAACTGTGCATACCCTTTGATCCAGCAGTGCTACCACTGGGTTTATATCCCAAAGAAATACTAAAGATGAGAAAGGGTCCTGTGTGTGCCAAAATGTTTGTAGCAGCGCTTTTTCTAGTAGCTAGAAAGTGCAAAATGAATGGAAGTCCATCAAGTGGAGAATGGTTGGATAAATTATGGTATATGTAGGTTATGGAATATTATTGTTCTGCAAGAAATGACCAGCAGGATGAATATAGAGAGGCTTGGAGAGACTTACACAAACTGATGCTGAGTGAAATGATTAGTACCATTATATAGTTCAACAATAATACTGTAGGAGGATGTATTCTGATTGAAGTCGATATCTTCAACAAAGAGAAGATCTAATTCAGTTCCAGTTGATCAATGATGGACAGAATCAGCTCCACCCAGAGAAGGAACATTGGGAATTGAGTGTAAACTGTTTGCGCTATTGTCTTTCTACCCAGGTTACTTTTACCTTCTGAATCCAATTCTTATCGTGCAATAAGAAATTTGGTTTTACACACATATACTATATTTAGGATATACTGTAACACATTTAACATGTATAGGATTCCTTGTATTTAGGGGAGGGGGTAGATGGAGGGATGGGAAAATTCAGAAAAGAAGTGAGTACAAGGGATAATTTTGTAAAAAAAAATACCCATGCATATTTACTGTCAAAAATATAATTTCAAAATTAATAAAAAATTCATAAAAAACTCAAAAAATAAAAAATAAATATAAAACATCACTTTTATTTATTTTGTTATACTATTCCCTAAAATTTGTTTTCACTTTTTTGCCATTCTAAAATGAAAGCTATATTATCAACATATTTTGGTTCTTTCTATGTAAATTTAAAATTAGCAATGATAAAAAAAATAGCCAGCATTAGGCTATAATGGTAATCTTAAGAAAAGGCTAGTAATTTGAAAAATATGTTTTACTATTTCATTATTAGGTAGAATTATTTATTTAGAATCAATTAGAGTTAAAATTAATCAGACAATTAGAATTTTAGAGCCTCTCTCCTTCATGCACTGAAATTTCACTTTTTGAAATTTGATTATTTGGAGCACTTGAATAATTCTAGATTGTTTCATTTCTCCATGCAAAACCTACTTATAGTTTGACATTTTCAGGCCTATTCATGCTGTACAGATTCACTGCAATGTAAAGCATTCCTTATTAATAAAAATTAACCATGTAATATTTCAAACTAGGTGTCAAGTTCTTTTTAGGAAATGAACTTTAACTCAATATTTATTATCTCTTCATTTTTGTGACTTTGACTAGATACAAACTTAAATTCCTATCAAATATCTCAGTTATATAGAGAAAAACTCACGGAAATAACCATATAGGCCAAATGTAAGTAGGAAAAATTGCTTTTATCTAGATATATTTAAATTAATTTTATTATCATTAACTCTTTAATGTTAGTTATATCTACTGCCAATGTCAATAAAATGGATCAATCAATTTTTCTTGCAAAGATATTATGTATCAGGAAGTCCTGGAGAAACAAAAACACTTGAAAAACAGTTTACTTTCCCAGAGATTATAGTCTGTTAGAGGAAACAAACATGGACATATTTAGACATGTGAAGAATAATTTTAAAATACTCTTTGAAGAATAATATGCAAACAAATAAAGGTATCTGGGAAGGCTTCACATAGATAGTGGCACCTAACCTTAGTCTTAGTAGGAACCAGGAGTTCTAAAAGAGGAGGTAAGGTGTTCTGGGCATGAGAGATAATTAAAAGGTATTGGAAATAGAGAAGAGTGTTTTTTGACAAGTAGATAGAAATATGGGCAATCGTTATGTATAAGTAGATAGTAAGGATGGCAATTTCATTGGATTGCAAAATGTAAAAATAAAAGTAACATGTAATTGTAATGATGATGGAGAGGTAAATTAAAACAAGATTATAACCAAATTTGAATTCAAAATACATTTTATATTTGATCTTAAGGGTGATTAAAAGCTACTTAGTTGTATTAAAGAAAGAAAAGAAAGTACAAAGAAATGTATTTGTATACATGTTCAAACTTTCTGTGTTCTTTCTTTCTTTCATTCTTTCCTTCTTTCTTTCTTTAATTTTTCTTCCTCAGTCTTTTTATTTTGTCTGTGTACATATACATATATATATGTAAATTCATGTACTTGAAAGACACTAAATCTTTTTAATCCTAACTCCAAAATTTGAACATTATTATTAGACTAATAGACTATTAGGTCCATAAAGGTGGGAACAATGAAACACATAAATATTGTCCATTTTTCAGTGTCTCGCATAATGCTCTGTCCAAAATAAATATTTTTATTCAAAACAATTTGCCAACCAAACTATGGATATTGTTGATTTGTCATATATTCTTAGGCTCTGTATTTTATTTTCAGGCAGACAAGACATAGAATTTAAACTTTTATACTTCACTGCTTCTGCTTCTTAACCAGATAATTGAAAATGAAAAAAAAATGTACTGCAGATGATTTGGGACTACTTAGTGCACAATTTTTTTTTGAATATCATGCATGAATGATTTGTTTTCAGATTTTGACAAGGGGAAAGGAAAATGTATTTTTTATACTTATCAATGTTACTGTTAATACTATTGTTATTGTTCTTATGGGGGGATCTTTCTCTGCCTTATTCAATGGAACTTAAATGAACAATTTCTTACACAAGTTATTATATTATCTTATTTCGTATTTAATGATATGTTGACTGTTACGAAGAATGATAAAATAACTGCTTTTTAAAAAGTAAAAGTACTAATATATACTTTTTGTAGCATCACTAAAATCTGATATGATATGAACAGGCAGTTTTCAAAAAAAATAAATCAAATCTATCATTAGTCACATAAAAATATATATAAGCCAAAAGGGCTATAAAATTTTGCATAAGTTTTAATCAACTAATATCACTACTAGATATGAATCCTAAAGAGATCAAAGAAAACAAAGAGCTCCTTTTTGTTCAAAATATTTAAAGCAGTTCTTTTTGTCATGTCAAAAAGTTGGAAATGGAGGGAAAACTCACCAATTAGGACTGGCTGAATTAAGTTGACATATGATTATGATAGAGTACTATTCTGCTATAAGAAATGATGAACAGGATGGTTTCAGAAAAATCTGGGAAGACATTTACAAACTCAGGTATAGTGAAGTGAACAGAATCAGGTGAACATTTTACTTGGTAACAATAATGTAAGAATGATTAACTGTGAAAGATTTAGCTACTTTGATCAAAACAATGACCTAAAAGGATCTCAAAGGTCCAATGATGAAAATATGTCATCAGTCTCCAGAGAGAGAACTCATAAACTCTAAAAGCATACTTTTTTATTCTGTTTTTATGTTGCTATTTTCTTTTGGAATATAGAAATGTCTTGCATGATTTCACATTTACAAACTATAAATTTATTTCCTTCTCAAGGAGGAATATGGGTAGAAAGCCAGAGAACTGAAAATTCAAAATTCATAAATACTGATTTATTAAAGTTTACCTGTAAATAAAAAATATATATATGTATATACATATATACATATATATATATACATACACATAGATGCATATATATTTATTAGAGATTATGAAAAGGTGAGAAAAATAAACCATGAGAAAGGAAGCCTTGTATGGGGAACATAATGATTACCTTCAAAACATGAAGGTATGTCATGCAGAACACATATATTATTTCTTCCTTTTGTCCATAGAGGACAAAACTAGAAGTGAGGAGTACAAATAGTAGAGAGAAACATTTCTGAAAGACATAAAAACTCATGAAAATTAATGTTATCTAAAAATAGAATGAATTTTCTCAGAATTTGGGGGTTGAGGGTTCATTCTCCTTGGAAATCTTTAACCAAGGATTTGAGGGTCACTTACCAGGTGTGTTATATTAGAGATAGGTATTTGGTTACTGGTTTGGAGTGTTAGCAGGTCTAAGTTGCAATTTTGAAATTGAACATTCTATTACCTCAATTGTTTCCAGCATCTAGAAGTGGCTAAAAATCTTTTTTTCATTATCATCACTCTTTTCCAAGACTTTTTTCTCCCTCTTTTTATTAAGGAGTTTTGTAAATCCCAATAATATATAACTAATTCCAAGAATATTGCTATATTCTATAATCTTTCTCCTCTCCTCTCAGGATTATTTGGGAAAGAAATATTCATTACCTTATTTAACATCTTTGACTTTGATTCATTTTGCACCAAGGACTACCTGTTTCCCTCGACCCTTCAGTCATTTTAAATCAAACTGTCTACCCTGAACCTCATAATAAAAAAAGGCAGCTATTGAATGTGTGTTTATGTGAATTATTGAGTTTAGTTACCAGGTCAACAAAATAATATTTACACAGCTGAATCTAAAACAGATGGAAATTGTTTTTCAATATAAAACATTAGGAATAAATAGTTATTTTTTATAAATTCTCAGCTTGCAGTGGACGTAATGATAGTTAAATAATATATCATAATCTATAAACACTCAGATAATTTATATAGAATTTTGATTATATGAAGCAAATAATTTCATTTAATTGTTATTTGAATGAAAAGTTTTCAAATGAATAAGATTCTAAATTATAATATTATATATATATATATATATATATGAATATTAGTATGCAACTATGATACAAAAGTTTTAAGATACATTAGGAATATATACATATGGAAAAGAAAGAATGAATTTCATATTTATTTTTTCAAATAAAATAGTAATACATGAAGGAGAGAAAGATTTAAATATATACAGTGAGAGATATAGAGATACATAGATATAGAATTTTATATCTGGATAGAACCTATTATTAAAACTTCCTTCTTTAAGCATTTCCAGATAAACAGCTTGGATAAATAGTGATTCAACTGATATTAATCTTCATCTTTTGCAAAATACTATTGCAAGGAGGTGCATATTAAGCATAAGTATTACATTGCTTTTGCTGTGTATGACAAGACTTGCTGTGATGAAAATAAATTATTTGGGAAGAAGAAAAATATCGATTTTTGATGAAGCATGAAGGCTGATCTGACATAAGAATATGACACTGTTCTTTTCGAGCTGCTCTCCACAGGTTTCATTTGAAGCATTTTTTCCCCTGAGATACACAAGAACTTGATTTGATTTTTAAGTTGCTCAGTCACGTTCAGTTAGGCTATAATGAGCACTGCAATGAGGGCTCCCTGGTGATGCATCATGGTTCACATTCAACTATATTCTCATTGTGTTGCCAAAGTTTTACAGACTTCCTTAAGAGTCTGATTGCTAAAGCAAAAGGAAATGATAGGGAACCTAGTCGGATGTCTTAGTTTGTCTTAAGTAAAACATTCATTAATGCATATTTTAAAAATCACATGTACACACACACACACACACACACACACACACATATATATACATTTATACATGTAGTATATATACATACATACTACATGTATAAATGTGTATGTATGTGTGTTTGTTTGTGTATATGTATACATTCATATATAGGCATATATTTGTATGAATATGTATGTTTATAATATTTAAGTATACATATATATGTATATACATGTATGTGTATGTTCATTACTCATGCTAAGGCTAAATGCTTTTAAACACATTATCAATTTTTTTTTTCTAAGGACACAGTCACACTTGTTTACAAATCAGAGGGATTATGAATTGTGATATGTGCATTTTTTCATGTTTCTGGTACAAATGAAATACAAAGAAATGCTAAGGTATTTTTCTTTGAGTTCACTATTTTTTTTTCAATATGAACAGTATCATAGATTATCATGCAAAATGATGTATAAATGAAAGGAAATAGATCTCAAAATGTAATTCAAAACTAGAAAAATTTTGGTAAAAATTAGTAAGGGAGAATTAGAAATAACAACTTAATATAACTGAGTGTTTGATGAGCCTGAAAACATTAAAAAACTTTATTTAAAATAACCTTATTTAATAAGAAGCATGGAGAAATCTAAAATGTACTATTTTATAACATGTTGCCCAATAATTTTCAATTCCTATGTGACATGAAAATTAAAGATAATATCATCAAAATATAAAGAGAAATTATTATGAATCTTTCTCAGTAATAGGTAGATGTGTTTTTGTTTGTTTTTGCTTGTTTTTATTAAAGTTTTTTTTCAAAGCTTATGCATAATTTTTCAACACTGACCCTTGCAAGACCTTATATTCCAAATGTTCCCACTTTTCCCCCATCCTACCCCAGATGTCAAGTATTCCAATATATGTTAAACATGGTAAAAATATGTGTATTTGTTAAAGAGGTTTTGCAATTGTCAATGCTGAAAAATTACCCATGTATATACATATATATATATATATATATATATAGTAAATAAAAAGCTATAATAAAAAATGATAGGAAAGAATAAATGTTAAGTCCAATATATACATACATATTTATACAATTATTTTTACTGCACAAGAGAAATCAGATCAAAAAAAGAAAAAATGAGAAAGAAAATAAAATTCAAATTAACAAAAACAAAAAGAGTGAAAATTCTACAGTGTGATCCACACTCAGTACCCACATCTCTCTTGGTATAGAGAGATCACGACAAGATCATTGGAACTGGCCTGGATTATTACATCTTTTAGAATTAATCTTTGTATAATCTTCTGATTATTATGTGCAATGATCTCCTGGTTCTGCCCATTTCACTTAGCATCAGTTCATGCAAGTCTCTCCAGGCCCCTCTGAAATCATTCTGCTGATCATTTCTTATAGAACAATAATATTCCATAACATTCATATTCCATAACTTATTCAGCTGTTCTCCAATTGATGGGCATCCACTTAGTTTCCAGTTATTTGGCATTACAAAAAGGAACATATGGTTCCTTTTCCCTTTTTTATCATCTCTTTGAGATATAGGCCAAATAGAGACACTGCTGAATCAAAAGGTATGAAAAGTTTGATAGCACTTTGGGCATAGCTCCAAATTGTTCTGCAGAATGGTAGGATCAGTTCACAGTTCCACCAATAATGTATTAGTGTACCAATTTTCCCACATCCCCTACAACATTCATCATAATTTTTTCCTATCATTTCAGCCAATCTAAGAGGTATGTAGTAGTACCTCAGAGTTCCCTTAATTTGCATTTTCTCTGATCAATAGTGATTTGAAGCACCTTTTCACATGACTAGAATTGGTTTTAATTTCTTTATCTGAAAATTATTTGTTCATATCCTTTCACCATTTATCAATTCGAGAATGGCTTGAATTCTTATAAATTTGAGTCAGCTCTCTATATATTTTAGAAATGGGAACTTTATCAGAACCTTTGGACATAAAAATATTATCAAAGCTTATTATTTCTCTTCTAATCTTTTTTACATTAGTTTTGTTTGTACAAAACCTTTTTAACTTAATATAATCAAAGTTATTTGCTTTGTGTTCAGTAATGAACTTCAATTTTTCTTTGGAAACAAATTATTCCTTCTCCACAGATCTAAGATGTAAACAATCTTTTGAAGTTCTAATGTGCTTATAATATCACTGTTTATGTCTAAATAATAAAGGCAATTCGAACTTATCTTGGTATATGGTATTAAGTATGAGTCAATGCCTAGTTTCTGCCATATTAATTTCCATTTCCCCCAGCAGTTTTTGCCAAATTGTGAGTTCTTATACCAAAAGCTGGAGTATTTGTATTTCTCAAACAATAGATTACTATAGTCACTGACTATTTTGTACTGTGTACCTAAACTATTCCACTGATTGACTATTCTATTTTTTTATTTTATCTTTATTTTTATTATATGGCTTTTAATTTACAAGGTATATGCATGGGTAATTTTTCAGCATTGACAATTGCAAAAACCTTTCTTCCAACTTTTCCCCTCCTTCCCACCACCCCTCAGCCCCAGATGGCAGGTTGACCAATGCATGTTAAATATGTAAAAGTATAAGTCAAATACAATATATGTATACATGTCCATACAGTTATTTTGATATACAAAAAGAATCAGACTTTGTAATAGTGTACAATTAGCCTGTGAAGGAAATAAAAAATGCAGGTGGACAAAAATAGAGGGATTGGGAATTCTATGCAGTGGTTCATAGTTATCTCCAGAGTTCTTTTGCTGGGTGTAGCTGTTTCAGTTAATTACTTCTCTATTAGAACTGATTTGGTTCATCTCATTGTTGAAGAGGGACATAAGAACAGATCATCATATAATATTGTTGATGAAGCATATAATGATCTCCTGGTCCTACTCATTTCACTTAGTATCAGTTCACATAAGTCTCTCCAGTCCTTTCTGAAATCATCGTGATGGTCATTTCTTACAGAACACTAGTATTCGATAAAATCAACAAACCGCAATTTATTCAACCGTTCTCCAATTCATGGGTTTTCCACTCAGATTCCAGTTTGTGGCCACTACAAAGATAATTGCCACAAACATTCTTGCACATATAGATCCCTTTCCCTTCTTTAAAATATCTTTCAGATATAAGCCCAGTAGTAACAATGCTGGATCAAAGGGTATGCATATTTTGGTAACTTTTTGAGCATAGTTCCAAATCTCTCTCCAGAATGGTTGGATGTATTTACAATTCCACTAACAATGTATCAGTGTGCCAGTTTTCCCACATCCTCTCCAACATTCCACATTATCTGTTCCTATCATTCTAGCCAATCTGACAGATGTCTAGTGGTATCTCAGAGTTGTCTTAATTTACATTTCTCTGATTAATAATGACTTGGAGTATCTTTTCATATGGCTACTAATAGTTTCAATTTCTTCATCTGAGAATTGTCTGTTCATATCCTTTGACCATTTATCAATTGAAGAATGGCTTGATTTGTTATAAATTAGAGTCAGTTTTCTATATATTTTGGAAATGAGGCCTTTATCTGAACCTTTAACTGTAAAAATAGTTTCCCAGTTTGTTACTTCCCTTCTAATGTTGTTTGTACAAAAGCTTTTTTTATTTGATGTAATAAAAATGTCCTATTTTGTGATCAATTATGATCTTTAGTTCTCCTTTGGTCACAAATTCCTTCCTCCTCCACAAGTCTGAGAGGTAAACTATCCTAAGTTCCTCTAATGTATTTACGATCTCGTTCTTTATGCCTAAATCATGGACCCATTTTGATCTTATCTTGGTATGTGGTGTTCAGTGAGGGTCCATGTCTAATTTCTGCCACACTAATTTGTAGTTTTCCCAGCAGTTTTTGTCAAATAACGAATTCTTATCCTAAAAGTTGGGGTCTTTGGGTTTGTCAAACACTAGATTGCTATATTTATTCACTATTTTGTCCTGTGAACCTCACCTATTCCGCTGATCAACTATTCTATTTCTTAATCAATACCAAATGATTTTGGTGACTGCTGATTTATAATATAGTTTTAGATCAGGCACAGCTAGGCCACCTTCCTTTGATTTTTTTTTTTTCATTAATTCCTTGAAAGTCTTGACATTTTGTTCTTCCATATGAATTTTGTTGCTATTTTTGCTAGATCATTAAAATAGTTTCTTGGGAGTCTGATTGCTATAGCAATAAATAAATAGATTAGTTTAGGTAGGAGTGTCATCTTTATCATATTCACTCAGCCTATCCAAGAGCACTGAATGTCTTCCAATTATTTAAATCTGACTTTCTTTTTGTGGCAAGTGTTTTGTAGTTTTGCTCATATAATTCCTGACTTTCCTTTGTTAGATAGATTCCCAAATATCTTATACTATCAAAAGTTATTTTGAATGGAATTTCTCTTTGTATCTTTTGCTTTTGGATTTTGTTGGTGATGTATAAAAATGGTGAGGATTTCTGTGGATTTATTTTGTATCCTGCAAATTTGCTAAAGTTGTGGATTATTTCTAATAGCTTTTTATTAGAATCTCTGGGGTTCTCTAATTATACCATCATATCATCTGCAAAGAGTGATAGTTTGGTTTCCTCATTACATACTCTAATTCCTTTAATCTTTTTCTCTACTCTTATTGTCGAGGCTAGCATTTCTAGCATTTGTATTAGCATTTCTAATACAATATTGAATAGCAATGGTGATAGTGGGTAACCTTGCTTCATTGCTGATCTTAGTGGGAAAGGTTTCAGTTTATCCCCATTACATATGATGCTTACTGATGGTTTTAGATATATTTAGATAGTTCCTGACTATTTTAAGGAATAGTACATTTATTCCCATAATCTCAAGTGTTTTTAGTAGGAATGGATGTTGGATTTTATTAAATGCTTTTTCTCCATCTATGGTGATGATCATATGTTTTTTGTTAATTTGATTATTAATATGGTCAATTATATTAATAGTTTTTCTAATATTAAACCAGCCCTGCATTTGTGGTATAAATCCTACTTCATCATAGTGTATTACCCTGGGGATGATTTTCTAATATCTTTTTAGTAATATCTTATTTAAGATTTTAGCCTCAATATTCATTAAGAATATAGGTCTATAGTTTTCTTTCTTAGTTTTCAACCTACCTAGTTTAGGTATCAGTACCATGTCTGTGTCATAAAAGGAATTTAGTGGGACTCCTTCATTCCATATTTTTTTCAAATAGTTTATATAACATTGGGGCTAATTGTTCTTTAAATGTTTGGTAGAATTCACATGTAAATCCATATGGCCCTGGGGATTTTTTGCTGGGGAGTTGATTAATAGCTTGTTCTATTTCTTTTTCTGAAATGGGACTATTTAAGCAATTTACTTCCTCCTCTGTTAATCTGAAAAAACCTATATTTTTGGAGGTAGTCATCCAATTCACTTAGGTTATCAAAGTTATAGGCATAAAGTTGGGCAAAGTAACTTCTTATTATTGCTCTAATTTCCTCTTCATTGGTGGAAATTTCCCCCTTTTTATTTTTAAGACTAAAAATTTGATTTTCCTCTTTCCTTTTTCTGATCAGATTTACCAAAGGTTTATCTATTTTCTTGTTTGTTTTTTCCATAAAACCAACTCTTAGTTTTATTTGTTAATTCATTTTTTTAACTTTCAATATTATTAAATTCACCTTTTAATTTTAGAATTTCAATTTTAGTATTTGATTGGGGGGGTTTAATTTGGTCTTTTTCTAGCTTTTTAAGTTGCAAGCCCAGTTCATTGATTTTCTCTTTCTCTATTTTATTCAACTAAGCCTCTAAAGCAGGGGATCTCAAATTATGGCCCGTGGGTGAGATGCAACCCACTTAGGACATTTATATAGCCTGCTGGGTTATGGCAAATGTGCTAAGAGGCAGAAACAGAGTGTGAGTTTTTGTTTTTACTATAATCCAGCCCTCCAACAGTCTGAGGGGCAGTGAACTGGCTCCCTATCTTAAAAAGTTTGAGGACCACTGCTCTAAAGATATAAAATTTCCCCTTATTACCGCTTTAGCTGCATCCCACAAATTTTGGTATGACGTCTCATCATTGTCATTATCTTGAGTGAAATTATAAATTGTGTCTATAATTTACTGTTTCACCCAATCATTTTTTAAGATGAGTGTAGCGAGCTGTCGTCTCCAGAAGCTGCTGGATCGCTCTCTGGGAAGAGATCTGCTGTGTCTACTCAAAT
Organism: Sminthopsis crassicaudata; assembly: GCF_048593235.1. Classification (NCBI taxonomy): domain Eukaryota; kingdom Metazoa; phylum Chordata; class Mammalia; order Dasyuromorphia; family Dasyuridae; genus Sminthopsis; species Sminthopsis crassicaudata. The sequence continues at coordinate 80,608,828 of NC_133620.1, forward strand.
CTCTCAGACAGATTCTTCTTCCTGTAACGAACCATTGTCTCCAGGTAGTTGCTGTTAACTCTTGTCCAGAGAAGTGACTTCCCTTCCTGCAGAGAGCCAACTTCCCTTCCTGCAGAGAGCTGTGTCAAGCAAGATGAAATGCAGAGTCTCCTTCTATCTCTGGCTGTCCTCTCTTTTATCCTCCCAGAGAATGGGCGTGGGATAATGCAAGGGCTTCTGGGAAGAACCACTTCAGCCAATGAGCTTGCTCCTTCTATCAAGTCAACCTGAGTTCTCACCTTGTAATTGTCCAGACAACCTGAATTCTCACCTTGTCACTGTCCAGACAACCTGAGTTCTCACCTAGTAATCCTAACATCTCCCCCTTTCTTTTGATTTAGAACATAGGACAGTCATGACCTTGAAACATAAATCCATCAATATGGGAAGTATTACAGATAATTACATAAATTACATAAGCACATAGTAACACAGTAACATAACACATGCTAGAAGTATATAACATAATCAAATAATCATAAATTGAAAATTTATAAATGTCCATAAGTCCATTGTCCATTAGTCTCATCTTGTGTGAGGAAGTCCAATGATTCCTGCTGGTTTTAAAGTTCTTTAACAGTCTTTTTATTATCCATGCTCTTTCGGTGTAAGATGTTTCTTAGATCTTCTCCTGTATTTTGAAGTCTTTCTCTTTTTCTGTCTCTCTCTGATGGACAAGGCGAATATGACTCGTTGGCACCCATCTGATTCCTTCTCCTGCTGAAGAAATACAAGCAAACCCTCTCTCCCAGGCAGTTAACCTATCTAATTTTCTTCTATTTACCACTTTCTAAATCTCTTCTCATCATCTGACAATTACATTGGAGTTGTTTGCACTGGGCACAGCCCTGTTGGTTTAAAAGGCCTGTATTCTCCCCAAGTGTAATCCATTTTTGCAATCTGATTGCCTTTTGACTGACTTATCAGGTAATCCCTTTCTGCCATGTGATTGCTTCTCTGCTGATTGATCAAATCAGAGTCCTGGCCTTCTAAAGGTTCTTTGGGTGTAACATCAGCTGCCATCATGCCCCAAGTCTTTTTTGCCTGGGGCCCTGGACCTGGGCCCCTCATCCCATTTCCCTGAATTATTCTACACTCTGATGCCCAATGGAGTTCTCTGTTGCATTTGGACATGGGGTTTTAGGTCTTCTTTCACCCTGTCTTCTCACTGTATCTCCATACCTACACTGAGCTCTTAGATGCCCAATTTTTCCACATTGAAAACATCACCGAGTTTCTCTAGAAGTCCCTTGACAGGAGGGACCCTGCCTTTCCACATTCATCATTGTCCGGGTGTAAAAAGCATTTGTTCCCACTGTAGCACAGCGTCTTATGATCTCCTCTAAAGGAGCATCTTTGTCTAATCCCCATATAATTCTTTTGCAAATCTCATTGGCATTTTCCTTAGCCAGATGTCTGGTCATTATTTCTGTAGCTGCATTTTCTCCAATAGTTCTTTTGACAGCAGTTTGCAAACGTCCCACAAAATCTGCAAAAGGTTCATTGGGACCTTGCTGTATTTTAGTGAAAGCCTCTCTGCGATCTTTCTGTCCAGGGAGGACACCCCAAGCTTTTATTACAGCCTTAGCAATTTGTTCATATATTGTCATGGTATAATCAGTCTGTTCTGAATTCTCTCCATACAGACCTTCACCAGCCAAGTGCTCAAAAGTGAATTGTGTGTTAACTCCTATTTCCAAATTGCATCTGACTTGAATTTTACATAATTCATGAAATTCCGAAAGCCATAATAAATTTTCTCCAGGTTCCAGGCATATCCTTGCTATGGATTTCCAATCATTCGGGGTTAGGACTTCATAAGACAAACCATCTAGTAACATTTTGACATAAGCTGATGTAGCCCCATAAAGGGTACAACCTTTTTTCAAATCCTTAATTTTATTCAAATCTAAAGGTGCATATCTTCTCCTTTTTTTACCTACAGAGTCAATCTCTTCAATCACAGGATATGCATGTATAAAATCACTTATATCCTGTCCTTCTCTCTTAGCTTTAACCAATGCTTTTTCTAATCTTGTCATAGGCTTAGGCTGCTTCACAGGCAATTCTGTTTGTGTTTCTGCCTCTTCCCCTCTTTCTTCCTCCATCTCTGAAGGTGGGGTTGATGTGGGCCTGTCAATAATCTGTTCTCTAGGCAGGGTTGAAGCTTCTTCCAGAGAATCATACCATAATTCCTCATTTAAATCCTCTTGCTCTAGGGACGTCTAGATAATCTAGGGATTATTTAGTTCCAATTTATTTTTGGTCTATTTATTTTTTGTTGAATGTAGTTTTGATTGCATTATGATCTGAAAAGAAAGCATTCACTAGTTCTGCCTTCCTACATTTAATTTTGAGGTCTTTATGTGTTATTATATGGTCAATTTTTGCATAGGTTCCATGAACTGCTGAGATGAAAGTATACTCCTTTTTATCACCATTCAGTTTTCTCCAGAGATCTATCATACATAATTTTTCTAATATTTTATTTACCTCTTTAATTTCTTTCTTATTTGTTTTGTGGTTTGATTTATCTAATTCTGAGAGTGCAAGATTGAGATCTCCCACTATTATAGTTTTGTTGTCTATTTCTTCTTTCAATTCTCTTAAATTCTTCTTTAGGAAGTTAGACACTATACCACTTGATGTATATGTTTAGTATTGATATTGCTTCATTGTCTTTGCTACTCTTTAACAAGATATAGTTTCCTTCCTTATCTATTTTAATTAGATCAAATTTTACTTTTGCTTGATCTGAGGTAAAGATGGCTACCCCTGCTTTTTTAACTTCACCTGAAGCATAATAGATTCTCCTCCAGACTTTTATTTTTACTCTGTATATATCTCACTGCTTTAAATGGAGGGAGGGTATGTAGTGTTCTGACTTTTGATTTTCATTAGTGAAAGTGCCTATCCCAATCCAAAGCAGGCTGTGGGGCTGTGGCAGCTGACCAGCTGAATAGCCCTGCATGGACTGGAAGTGTCTCTGCCATGAAATCACAGTCGAGCTACAGAAGTTCTGTTTCCCCAGGCTGAGCAGATTAGAGGCTGCCCTGGGCTGCACTCCCCTGCCTTGTAGATTTGCAGCTGCCCTGGCCATGCTTCATCAGGTAGCTACACAGTTTTGCTGGTCTATGTTGAGTTACTTCCAGTTTTGGTGTGGAGGGGTACAATTCTGGAATTTTTTATAGTACCCTGTACCTCTTGCTCTAATCTCTCTGCTGGTCCACTGCTTTACAATCAAGGCAAAGCAGTCAGCCTATGGCAGGGTCGTTTCCACTATTCTTTTAGCCACAGAGGTTACCCTGGTCTCTGGTCTGCTCAGGACGCCAGTCCTTCCTATCTCCCTGCCTACTGCTGGTCTGTTCTTGCCCCTCAGGACAAACCTGCTCTGGCAGTCTTACAGATTATCTTTGACTGGTAAGTCATTGTACCTTTAATCTTCATGAATTTCAACAGTCAAGCACTTTTTTTTTAATTAATAATTTTTATTTACCAGATATATTCATGGGTAATTTTACAACATTGACAATTGTCAAATCCCTTATTCCAATTTTTCCCCTCCCTCCCCCCCTCCCCAGATGGCAGGTTGACCGATACATATCAAATATGCTAGAATATAAGTTAAATATGTATACATGACCAGACAGTTGTTTTGCTGTACAAAAAGAATCAGACTTTGAAATAGTATACAATTAGCCTGTGAAGGAAATCCAAAATGCAGGCACACAAAATTAGAGGGACTGGAAATTCTATTTAGCGTTTCATAAATATCTCCTAGAGTTCTTTTGCTGGATGTTGCTGGTTCAGTTCATTACTGCTCTATTGGAACTGATTTGGTTCATCTCATTGTTGAAAATGGCCACATCCATCAGAATTGATCATCATATAGTATTATTGTTGAAGTATACAACGACCTCCTGGTCCTGCTCATCTCACTCAGCATCAGTTCATGTAAGTCTCTCCAGGCCTTTCTGAAATCATCCTGTTGGTCATTTCTTACAGAACAATAATATTCCATAATATTCATATACCACAGTTTATTTAGCCAATCTCCAATTGATAGGCATCCATGTAGTTTCCAGTTTCTGTCCACTACAAAGAGGGTCAAGCACTATTTTTAAGGCTGAATTAATAGATTGGTAGTAAGGGCACGAGAGGAACTTAAAGTGTGTGTCTTCTCCGCTATCTTGGCTCCACCTTACCCTTGCTTTTTTCATTTCACCTGAAGCATAATAGATTCTGCTCCAGCATTTTACCTTCACTTATCTATCTCCCTGTTTTAAATGTGTTCCCTGTAAACAGCATCTTATAGGTTTCTGATTTTTGATCCAGTCTGTACTCCACCTCTGCTTTATGGGAGAGTTTATCCCATTCACATTTAAAGTTAAAATTACTAATTCTGTATTTCCTGCCATCTTATTATTCCCATCTTGCCTCCCCTTTCTCCCATTCTCAGTATTAAACTTATGGGTACCACTTGTGTCACACAGCTCTCCCTCTTTAGGATTCCTCCCACCCCCTTTGAAGTCCTTCCCCTTTCTTGTACCCTTTCCTTATTATGCTTTTCCTTTTCCATTTTCCTCTCCTACTTTTTACTGAGATGTTACAGAGAGAAGTTTCTCAGTAAACCATATATGCCAATTATTTTCTCTTTGAACCAACTCTGATGAGAGTAAGGTGCACACAATGTTCCTCCCCCTCTCTAAATTCCCTCAGATATTATAGGTTTCCTTTGCTTCTTCATGGAATGTAGTTTCCCTCTTTTTATCTCCCTTTTTTCCTTTTTCTGACACTATCTCCTTTCCATCACTACTTCCCTTTTTTAATGTTATATCAGTAAAATCAAATTATATATGTACTCTTTAAATATATCCACAGCAGATATACAGTTCTCAAGAGTTCTTTTTGCCTTTTTCTGCTTCTCTTGAATCCTATGATTGTAAATCAAATTTTTTTATTGAGAGCTGGGTTTTTCTTTAGAAAACAATGGAATTCATCTGTTTCATTAAATGTCCATCTTCTTCCATGGAAGAAAATGCTCAGCTTAGTTGGGTAGTTTATTCTTGGTTGCATTCCAATCATTTTGATCATTTTGAAAACAACTCCATTTTTCCAATACTCTCTATTGTTTTTAATAGGAATTGGTATTCAATTTTATCAAGTTTTTCTACATCTATTAAGATAAACATGATTTTTGATATTTTGGTTATTGATATAGTAAATTTTGCTAATAGTTTCCCTAATACTGAACCAGCCTAACATTCCTGGTCTAAATACTATTTGTTCTTAAATGTATTATGCTGGGGATAACTTTCTGTAAGTGCTTTGCTAATATTTTAAGATTTTTGCATCAATATTTATTAGGGAAATTGGTCTATAATTTTCTTTCTCTGTTTTTTACCCTACCAGGTTTTAGGTACCAACACCATATTTGTTTCATAAAAGGAATTTGGTAAGATTTATTTTCCAAAATTTTCAAATATTTTGTATAATATTGGAATTAATTGTTCCTTAAATGTTTGGTAAAATTAATATGTAAATATATCTGGTCCTGGAGATGTTTTCTTAGGGAATAGTGATCAACTATGATAGATTTTTCTCTTTTCAGCAATGCAGTGATCCAATTCAATTCAATAGATTTTGCATATAAAGTGGCATTCACTTCAAGAGAGAGAACTATGAAGATTGAATGTGGATTGAAGGATAGTATTTTCACCTTTTTGTTTACTTACTTTTTTTCTTTCTGATGCTTTTCCTACCCCATTTTTGGCTTATTTTTCTTGCACAATGTGACAAATATGGGAATATGTTGAAAATGATTGCAGATCCATAAACTATATCAGATTGCTTGCTGTTTGTGGGAGAGGTAGTTAAAAGGGGATTACAAAAATTAATGTTGGAAACTATTTGTATTTGGAAAATAAAATACTACTGATAAAAAAGAATGTTACAATTTTCTGAGAATTATTAACAATGATGAATATAAAGGAACATAAACTTAAATTAAATGATACAAAGTGAAATAAGTAGAACAAGGGAAACAATGTAAGTGTATAGAACAAAAATCTTAAAATAATTGAAATGAGTGTTTCCAAATTATAAACAATAATAGAAATTGAAAAAGGGCATTTGTAAAAGATGTTTTTTCCCATTTATTTTTACAGTTCATGGTTGGGGTGCATTTATATAAAGACAAATTTGTTTAGATTTTTTTTTATCAGTTCTGATTTTTTAAATCTTTTTTTTTAAAGTAATGTTTGTTACAGAGAATAGGCTAGTTATGTAAGGGATGAGAGGAAATGGAGATAGTAAAGTAAATGTATATCATATTAAAAAAAAAAGGCTAAATAAAAATGTATTAGTTTCTTCTTTACTATTTCAGTACACCCATACCTGGAAGAATGAAGTTATTTGGTCTGTTTATATTCATTACAACTATTTCATATCTTATAATATGAGACTTTCTGGGCTAATAATCCACTCTTCATCCACAACAAACAATCATCACTAATTTTATAATAATTTGTTTTTCAACATACATTAGAGAAAGCCTTTGGGCAATAGACACCAGGATACTTTGGATCCTTGTTTAGAGTTTTAAAGAAAGTATCAGAATGTGTGCATCAGTAACACAGGCCTTAAAAGTTTAGATCGGATTTATGGCAAAATTTGGGAAAGGATTAGCACTTTACAGGAAGCTGTGATTATTAAGGTTAATCAAATCTATTGATTTTATGTTTCCCCACTGGAAATGAAGGCTTCAATATGTCAATATAATCAAACCATCTACTCCCAAAAAACTGATTCATTTTGGAAAATTTTATGCTTGTAGATAGATAGTTAGATAGACAAATGCATATATACATATATATACATATATATATATATATATGTATATATATATATACATATATGTAATACATAATACCTAAATAGTTGATAGATATGCATATATTTATATATACATAGAATAAAATCATTCTTAATATATTATTAATTAGTTGATTTAATTATTTAATCTATTAATTAATTTTATATCAATATAATCAAACCATCTACTCCCAAAATACTGATTCATTTTGGAAATGTTTATGCTTGTAGATAGATAGATAGACAAATGCATAAATAAATATATACATATAATATATAATACCTAAACAAATGATAGATATGCATATTTATATATACATAGAATAAAATCATTCTTAATATATTATTAATTAGTTGATTTATTTAATCTATTAATTAATTTTAATATGTTAATTATGGAGTGCTTTTGGAATTAAGGAAGACCAGTGATATAAAGAATACTAGATAGAACATCAAAATACAAAAGATTAGTTTCTGAATGGATTACTTATTAATTTTAGAAATTTGGAAAAAATTATAACTTCTTTCAATTTCAGTCCCTCAAGAGGAAGGGACTAGGCAACTAAATGGGTTTGTTCCAGCTCAACCTATTCTAAGATTCTATTTTATAATTATATATATATATATATATATATATATATATATATATATATATATATATATAAACTTAAAGTGGCATTATGAGTATAGATATACAAGCATTTAGAAAGTTATTTATAATTGATATACAAAAAGTTGTGCATAATATTGAAAATACTTGCATTTGCATGTTAAAATATTTGAAGTATATAGCAAGATATTAAAGTAATGGCCCAATCATTATTAATTTCCCCTGGTATTTATTGTCACAGTATTAATCAAGATGAACTCATTTGATATTAATGTGGATGTCATTACTAGTTCTTTGCAATTTCTAGAATAATTCTTCAGTAACTAATAGGATAATTATTTTAAAGAGTTACCAATTTTCTTAACGCCTCCTACCTGACAAAATAGTTGAGCTGCAGTTTTGCAGGTGTGAAGTAGAACAGATACATTATTCTTCTTTTCACTAAGTCAAAGTTAATCTTTGGATGCATATCCCCTGTGGGTAGTTTGGCTCATTTCTTGCTATTCTCATTCATAAGCCTAGCCCACCACCATAATTAAAATACCATCTTTGAAAGATGAGTCATCTAGTAAAGGTGACTATTTTGAATATAGATTGAAATTTGATTAGAAAGCACTATATTAAAGGAGAAATTGTTGCGAGATATAAAATCCCTATTCTACAATGATAATTGAAATACCTTATTTATTAAGTATTGATCCAAATATTTTCTATGTAATTTGTCTATAGGGATAAATTGGTGAAGGTAATAGAATTAAGGCTTTAGTGATAGGGATATGGATGGAGGGGAAATACTTTAACAGGTAACCAAAGATTAGAGTGGTCTATAGGATCACTAGGGACAAAAACTCAGTAGATCAGTCATTATTTTAAGTCTGGTTACATTACACATAAGAGATGTTTTTTTTTTTTTTTTTCAAATGCCAGATCACCTGAGATGGTGGTGACCTAGTGGATATTAGATTACTATATGTTGCGTTGTTAGTGGAAAAAAAAAAAAAAAAAAAAAAAAAAAAAAAAAAAAAAAAAAAGAAGAAGAAGAAGAAGAAGGAAAAAAATATGTAAAAAGATGTGTAAATAAATAGACACAAAAATATGAAAAACAGAAAGCACAGACATATTTCTGATACAATTACGAATAATGCATTTATTTTTTTAAAAAGTGCAAAGTCAGCAAAAGTACAAAACAAATGAAAACAATGGCTAACAGAAGACAGGAGGTTATAAGCATACTCAGTATGTTGGAAGACAGAATTAAACTTCAAAGAGCTGTTGTTAGATTAAAATGATTACCTATATCAAAAATCAGAATCTTTAGTTACTTAAACTATAAAATACCTACCCTTAGGTTTGGAAAATCAACTACCCCTATGCAGAATGAGGGAGAACATAAATTCAAAACCTAAGTTAACTTCTTTTACTTAGTACTTATTTGACCAAGAGCAAATAAAATACTTAGATGCCCTCTGAGTTCCCTTCCTGCCTTAGAGATATGATTCTATTCAATAAAACACAATGTGTCCAATAATTAAATGGAAATAATATTTGAATTCAGCACCTACACTAAAGAGCTGGTAAATAACGTTTTCTTTTATCTTACAATATTATATAACTATTCAATATTACTGTGGTTGTTTTTAACATTACTAATATTGTTAGGATTAATTATTCATTTCCTAGTTTTTTTGTTTTATTGAGGATTTTTGTGCTAAGTAATACAGAATTATGTTTTGCAGGACTGAATATGTAAAACATTGTATGGGTTGCCTTTTCAAGGAAGATTCAGGAGAATGAGAGGGAGAAAGAGAATGAACTCAAAATTTTAAGGAAATTAATATTTAAATACTTACTGTAATTAGAAAATAATTTTAAAAATTAATTTCCTATTCAAGAATAGCTTAAGTACTCATTAATCACTAATTAATTGGAATTCATAATATTTTTTCACTAAAAGAGACCAAGTTCTAATATAGGGGGAAGAGAACATATAAATAAAAATGAAATATACATCAAGTAATTAATATGTAATTGTAGATAACACTATAGAATTCTGAAAGATGTCAATTAGAATAAGAATTTAAAAGAGCTAGAGGTTTCAAGAAGCATGTTAAAAAGGGAGAAAAATACCACAGTTGGGAAATAGCATGTACAAGGGCAGAGGAGACGTAAAGGTACTTTCCTAAAGAACTCCATAATAACTTGAGATTTTTAGGAGATTTGAAGCTCATTATGGTTGTGAATTCATCTACCAAAATACAAATGAGGACATAGGCAGCATTGAAAAAGTATATAATGAGGGATAAAATGTTTTCATGCCTTACTGAGATCAAAATAAAGGTAATATATTTAACTCTGGATGATACATGACACCCTACACTCCTTTTAGCCATGCTTCCATGTTCCAATCTTTACCTAACCAGGACAAGCAAGCTCTGGTACTAGAGTTACATTTTTGCCTATTGATGGTTCATCATATCTCAGTAACCTGAGATTTCATCTATTCTGTAGCACATAAAAAAAATTGAAATAGACCCTGTTGTCAAAGAGTTTTCATTTTATTATGGAATTTTTAAAAAGACAGCTATAGTATTTGATGCAGTGTCTGGCAAATAGAAAGCATTTCTTTCTTTTACTCAGCTTTTCATTCTAATTATATTTTGGAATATTTTATTGTTTTCCTTATTTTTCTGGTTATTCATGTATATTAATTTTTAAATCCATATTTCTCTATGAATAATATTAGGAGAGAAATACCAGACCAAAATGGAAAAATCATGATAGAAAGAAAAAAAAAAAAAAAGAAAAAAAAAGTAAATACAGCATGTGTTGATTTACATTCAATCTCCACAGTTCTCTCTTTGTATGAAGATTGGATTTGCTATCCAAAGATTTTTGGGGATTGCCTTGGATCACTAAATCACTGAGAAGAACCAAATCTTTTGTAGCTGATCATTACATAATATTGTGTTAATGTGTATATTATATTCCTGGTTCTACTTGTTTTACTCAGTTTGTGTGATGTTTTCCAGGATTTTCTACAATCAGGGGAAAATCATTTGTGTTCATATAATGTACTCATTTTGACCTTATTTTGGTATGGGGTGTAAGGTATAGGTTTATGCTGAGTTTCTGACATTATTTTCTAGTTTTCTCAGTAATTATTGTGAAATAATGAATTCTTATCCTACAAGCTGACATTTTGGGGTTTATCAAATACTGGATGACTATAGCATTTGATTATTTTGTCATCTGTATATAACCCATTCCATTGATCCACAACTCTGTTTTTTAGCCAGTACCAAATGGTTTTGTTGACTTCTCTTTTATGATATAGTTTTAGGTCAGGTACTACAAAGCCACCATCCTTTGTATTTTTTCAGTAATTTCCCTGAAATTTTTCATTCTAATTTTGAATAAATTATTGCAAATGAGAAAGTACCTATCAAGAACATAGTAGAGAGTATTATTGTTATTCAAGCAGACATAAAACTGTTCAATTAAAAAAATCAGTTCACAGAAATGGGGACATTTAGTATAAAAAAGAAGAGAGTCAGGAAAAACACAATAGTTATGTGTTAGTTTTTGAAGACATATCATGTTGAGTTTGAAATGCAATTTCATGGCCAGTAAATGCTCTGTAAACATTTAGAGATTTAGATCTACAGATCAGGAGAAAAAATACTGCTAATAGAACTATGCCCTAAATAAATAAAAGAAAAAGAAAAATGATCCATATATACAAAATAATGTGAGCCATATGTATTCTTTTCGTGGTGGCAAAATCTCAGAAACTGAAGGGATATCAACTAATCAAAGAATGAGTAAACAAATATTAGTATATGAATGTGATGGAATAGTATTGTGCTATAAGATGTTTTGAAGGAAATATATTTTTTTAAATCTGAAAAGGTACATACCAAGCGATACAAAAGTCAGTGAGCAAAATCAGGTCAACAAATCATGAAATAACAGCAATATTTTACTATTTACTATTAAAGACTTAGTGACTCTGATCAATATAATAACCCCACAAATCTAAAAGACTATTAATGAAAATTGTACACAGCAAGAAAAAGAATTGATAGACACATAATGCACAATAAAGGATCTTTTCTCTTACTGACCTGCTTTTTGAATACTACTAATACAGAAATGTGTCTTGAAAGACTTCAAATTTGTAATTAGTTTTGTATTTCTTGCTTTCTCCATGGGAGGGGTAGAACACAGAGAGTGGGAGAAACTTTGAAACAGAAAATAATATAAAATTGAATAAATACAATAAACCAAATTAAAAGGCATTTAAACTAAAATTGAATAATTGGGAATAATATGAGAAGAAATATGAATTTGATGAAAAACAGATTTACTTGCTTTTGCCTAAAGCCTGCTCCTCTTCCTCATTTTACTGTTTCTGTCACTGACTCTACCATTCACTCTGCTCAAAATCAGTTTATTTAATTTTTAATTGTTTTTGTCTCTTTATTTGCATATTAGATCAAATTAGTCTTTCTCTATTCTCTCAATAAATGACTTATTATTTCTGCCTTTCTGCATTCAATTTCAACCTTGCTCTCTCAGAACTAGATAAATCAAACCACAAAATAAATAAGAAATATAAGGAGGTAAATAAAAACAGAAAAGTTAGGGATGATAGATCTTTTTTTTTTTTTTATTATATATATATATATATATATATATATATATATATATATATATATATATTTTATAATATTATCCCTTGTATTCATTTTTCCAAATTACCCCCCCTCCCTCTATTCCCTCCCCCCGACGACAGGCAATACCATACATTTTACATGTGTTACAATATAGTCTAGATACAATACATGTGTGTGAATATCATTTTCTTGTTGCACAATAAACATTAGAATCCGAAGGTACATGCAACCTGGGCAGACACATATTAGTGCTAACAATTTTCATTCCCCTCCCAGTGTTTCTTCTCTGGGTGTAGCTACCTCTGTCCATCATTGATCAACTGGAAGTGAGTTGGATCTTCTTTATGTTGAAGATATCCACTTCCATCAGAATACATCCACATACAGTATTGTTGTTGAAGTGTACAGTGATCTTCTGGTTCTGCTCATTTCACTCAGCATCAGTTGATTTAAGTCTCTCCAGGCCTCTCTATATTCCTCCTGCTGGTCATTTCTTACCGAGCAATAATATTCCATAACCTTCATATACCACAATTTACCCAACCATTCTCCAACTGATGGACAAGGGATGATAGATCTTTGAGAAAACTGAATGGAGGTAGAAAGGAATATATTTTTTTTCATCAGCAGTATATGGAATTTATACAAATATTAACCAAATATTAGGGCATAAAAAAATCAAAAATGGAATGCAGAAAGGCAGAAATAATAAATGCATTGTATCAGATCATGATGCTATAAAAATAACATGCAATAAAAGGTCAGCGAAAATAGACCAAAAATCAATTGGAAATGAAATAAGCTAATCTTAAAGAATGAGTAGATGAAGCAAAAAATCATAGTCACAATCAATAATTTCATAGAAGAGAATCATAACAAAGAGACAGCATATCAAAATTTGTGGGATGCAGCCAAAGTAGTTACTAGGGAAATTATATTTCTAGATGCTTATTTGCATAAAATAGAGAAAGAGAAGATCAATGAATTGGGCTTGCAAGTAAAAAAAGCTAGGAAAAAAAAATTAAAAATCCCCAATTAGATTACAAATGTTGAAATTCTGAAAATAAAAGGGGAGATTAATGAAATTGAAAGTAAGAAAAGTATTGAATTAAAAAAAAATAAAACTGAGTTTGTTTTATTTTTAAAAAGCCAACCAAATAGATAAACATTTAGATAATTTGATTAGAAAAGGGAAAGAAAATCAAATTGTTAGTCTCAAAAAAAAAAAAAAAAAGCAGTCCCCTTTTATAAAAAGAAACAAAACAAGCTATTAATCAACTTCCTAAGAAAACTCTCCAGGGCCAAATGAGTTTACATATGAAATCTACCAAATATTTAAAGAAAAATAAATTTCAATACTATGCAAACTATTTGAAAAAAAAGGGAAAGAAGGAGTCCTACCACTTTTTTTAATGACACAGAGAGGATGATGATACCTAAATTAGGTAGGGTAAAAACAGAGAAGGAAAATTATAAATCAATTTCCCTAATGAATATTGATGCAAAATATTAAATAAAATATTAGCAAAGAGATTACAGAAAGTCATCTCTAGGATAATACACCATGACCAAGTAGGTTTTATATGGGGAATGCAGGGCTCGTTCAATATTAAGGAAACTATTAGTATAACTGACAATATCAGTAACCAACCAAACAAAAATCATATGATTATGTCAATGGATGAGAAAAAAGCATTTGATAAAACCCAACACCATTCCTATTAAAAACACTAGGCAATATAAAAATAAGTGGAATTGTCCTTAAAATGATCAATAGTAATGGTAGAAAATAGATATGGACCCACACTTAACATCATATACCAAGATAAGATCAAAATGGGTCCATGATTTAGGCATAAAGAATGAGATCATAAATAGATTAAAGGAACAGAGGATAGTCTACCTCTCATACCTGTGCAGGAGGAAAGAACTTATGACCAAAGGAGAACTAGAGATCATTATTGATCACAAAATAGAAGATTTTGATTACATCAAATTAAAAAAGTTTTTGTACAAACAAAAGCAATGCAAACAAGATTAGAAGGGAAATAATAAATTGGGAAAATATTTTTACAGTTAAAGGTTCTGATAAAGGCCTCATTTCCAAAATATAGAGGGAACTGTCACTAATTTATAAGAAATCAAACCATTCTCCAATTGATAAATACTCAAAGGATATGAACAATTTTCAGATGATGAAATTGAAACTATATCCACTCATATGAAAGAGTGTTTCAAATCACTACTGATCAGAGAAATGCAAATTAAGACAACTCTGAGATACCACTACACTCATGTCAGTTTGGCTAAGATGACAGGAAAAAATAATGATGAGTGTTAGAGGGGATGTGGGAAAACTGGGACACTAATACATTGTTGGTGGAGTTGTGAAAGAATCCAGCCATTCTGGAGAGCAATTTGGAACTATGCCCCAAAAGTCATCAAACTGTGCATACCCTTTGATCCAGCATTGCTGCTATTGGGCTTATATCCCAAGGAAATACTGAGGAGGGGAAAGGACCAAAATGTGCCAAAATGTTTGTGGCAGAGCTTTTTCTAGTGGCTAGAAACTGGCAAATGAATGGATGTCCATCAATTGGAGAATGGTTGGGTAAATTATGTATATGGATGTTATGGAATATTATTGCTCTGTAAGATATGACCAGCAGGATGAATACATAGAGGTTTGGAGAGACTTACACCAACTAATCCTGGATTAGAACCAGAAGATTACTGTACACCTCAACAACAATACTGTATGAAGATATATTCTGATGGAAGTGGATATCTTCAACATAAAGAAGATCCAATTCACTTCCAGTTGATCAATGATGGACAGAAACAGCTACACTCAGAGAAGGAACACTGGGAATTGAATGTAAACTGTTTGTACTACTGTCTTTCCTCCCAGGTTACTCATATCTTTGGAATCCAATTCTTACAGTGCAACAAGAAAATTGGATTTACACACACATATTGTATCTAGGTTATACTGTAACACATTTAATATGCATGGGATTGCCTGTCATCTAGGGGAGGGAGTACAGGGAAGGGGGGGAAATTTTTGAAAAATGAATACAAGTGATAATGTTGTAAAAAAAATACTCATGCATTTGTACTGAAAAAATATATAAGTATAAAATTAATAAAAAATAATTTTAAAAATGATCAGTAGCATCTATGTAAAACCATCAGCAAGCATCATATGTAATGAGAACAAACTAGAACAATTCCCAGTAAGTTCAGGGGTGAAATAAGGTTGACAACTATCCCCATTACTATTCAATTATATATTAGAAGTATTAGCTTTATCAATAAGAGAAAAAAATGAAATTAGGGCAGGTAATGAAGAAAATAAATGATCACTCTTTGCGCATATGATGGTATACTTAAAGAACCCTAGAAAATCAACTAAGAAACTACTAGAAACAATTGACAGCTTTAGCAAAGTTCCAGGAAATAAAACAAATCCACAAAAATCATCAACATTTTTATGTAATACCAACAAAGTCCAACAGCAAGAGATATAGAAATTTCATGTAAAATAATTGTCAATAATATAAAATATTTAGGACTCTATCTTTCAAGGCAAAGTAACAGATTATATGAACACAGGAAACACTTTCTAAACAAATAAAGTCAGATTTAATCAATTGGAAAAATATTCAGTCCTCATGGGTAGCCTGAGCAAGTATAATACCAATGACAATACTACCTAAATTAATCTACTTATTCAGTACATATTAATTAAACTCCCAAGAAATTATTTTATAGATTTAGAAAAAAATAATAACAAGGTTCATTTGGGTGAATTAAAAGATCAAAAACTTCAAAGGAATAAATTCAAAATTGCAAATGAAGGGGACCTAGCTTTTCCAGGCTTAAAATAACATTATAAACCAGACGTCATCAAAACCTCTGGTACAGGCTAAGAAATAGAGTACTCAATCAGTGGAATAGGTTAGGATCACAGGACAAAATAGTCATTGATTACAGTAATCTAGTGTTTGACAAACTCAAAGACCTCAGCTTTTTGGATAAAAATTTACTATTTGACAAAAGCTGCTAGGAAAATTGGAAACTAGTATGGCAGAAACTAGGCATTGACCCACATTTGACACCAAATACCAAGATAAGGTCAAAATGAGTTCATTGTTTAGACATAAATAGTAATGTTATAAGCAAATTAGAACAAAGGATAGTTCACCTTTCAAATCCAAGGAAAAAGAAGGAATTTGTGACCAAAGAAGAACTAGAGTTTATTATCAAACACAAAGTATATAATTTTGATTATACTAAGTTACAAAAGTTTTTTACAAACAAAACTAATGCAGACAAGATTAGAAGGGAAGCAATAAACTGGGAAAACATTTTTACATTCAATGTTTCTAATAAAGGCCTCATTTCTTAAATATATAAAAATTACCCCAAATTTATAAGAATTCAAGCCATTCTTCAATTGATAAATGGTCAAAGGATATGAACAGACAATTTTCAGATGAAAAAATTGAAACCATTTCTAGTCATATAAAAATGTGCTCTAAATCATTACTGATCAGAGAAATGCAAATTAAGACAATTCTGAGGTATCACTACAGACCTTTTAGGTTGGCTAGGATGACAGGGAAAGATAATGATGAACGTTGGAGGGGATGTGGGAAAACTGGGACACTGATGCATTGTTGGCAGATTGGCAGAATTGTGAATAAATCACAGTATTCTGGAAAGCAATTTGGAACTATGCCCAAAGGGTTATCAAATTTTGCATACCTTTTTATCTAGCAATGTTTTTACTGGGCTTACATCCCAAATTTATCTTGAAGGAGGAAAATGAACCCACATGTTCAAAAATGTTTGTTGCAACCCTTTTTGTAGTTGCAAGAAACTGGAAACTGCATTGATGCTCCCTCAGTTGGAAAATGGCTGAATAAGTATGAATGTTATGAAATATTATTCTTCTATAATAAATGATCAGCAGGATGCCTTTAGACAGGGAGACTCACATGAACAGATGCTAAGTGAAATAAGCAGAACTAGAAGATCATTGTACATGGCAACAAGATTATATGATGATCAACTCTGATGGATGTGGCTCTTTTCAACAATGAGATTGATTTAGGCCAGATCCAATGTGATGAAAAGAACCATCCACACAGACAGAAAGGACTATGGTAACTGAGTGTGGATCACAACATAGAATTTTCACTCTTTATTATTGTTGCTTGATTGCATTTTATTTTCTTTGTTATTTTTTTCCTTTTTGATTTGATTTTTCTTGTGCAGTAAGATGATTATATAAATATGTATTCATATATTGCCTTTAACATATATTTGTACCATGTTTAAGATATGTTGGATTATTTGAGGGGTTGGGGGAAGGTGGGGAAATTGGAAAGCAAGGTTTTGCAATTGTCAGTATTGAAAAATTGTCCATGCATATGTTTTGAAAATTAAAAAAGCATTAATTAAAAAGCAGGAAAAGAAAAGAAAAGAAAACCTATTTTCTGAAAGCAAGACTTATTGAAATCACTTTAATTTTTTTTTAATATATAACAAAATGGAATCAAACTGTTTTTTTTTTCAAGAATTTACCCAATCCTTAAAGGATCCTCAAACGATTGAAGTATCATAGATAAATATCAATGTTGATAGCTAAATAGACACAGATCTAGCTATCAGTATCTATCTATCTATGTCTATCTAAGTATCTAAATATATAAAGTCACTAGAGAGAAGATAGATGGAGGTTACAGATACTTGTTTCTTTGATTAAAGCAGTACAAAAATTGGGCATTATCTATATAGAATTAAAAGACAATATAGTGGGAGATAATCATGACAATGAATAATTTGTAACTACTACATGTCAGGCACTCTACTAATATCTACTAGATATTAGTGCATTTGATCTTTTCTACAGCTCTGAGAGAGAAATGCTATAATCTCCTTATAGTTGTTGAGAAAACTGAGACAAATAGAGATTCAGTGACTAGTCCAGAATCATATAGCTCATAAGTCCCTGATACAGGATTTGAACTCAGATTTTCTTGCCCCCAAACCTAGCACTCTATTCATTGTGCTAGTTATCAATCTTGGTGTAAGGACCAAAACTTTCAGTATATCTGACTTAACAAGTCAGGAAGATAGAATATAGATAAGAAAAGAGACAAGAATTTGAGACTTAGGGAAATCAGGAAAAGTATTCTCACATATAGAAGGAATACTTTAAGTAGAATATTATAACAGAAACTAGATAGCAATGGGTCACAAAAGTGATTAGTTAGCTTGTGGCCACTATACATGTATAAGGATATTTATGTATACATGATAAAAAAGAGATGACACACAATTGTAGTTTCTTAATTACCAAATTTAATGATCTCTTCCTTATTTTCATCTTTGACAACAATGCAGTAAATGACACATGTGACTACTTTCTCCTCTTCTATGCTTTGCTCTCATTGGATTTTGATAAATCCAATGTCTCTATTTTGGTTCTCCTAGCTATCTGATTGCCTTTTCTTTCTTTCTTTGTTCCTTTTTCCCCCTCTCCCACCTTTTCTTCCTTCCTTCCAATATATGTTAAACATGTGGATTCTTCTAAACATGCTTCCAAATTTATCATCTTGCAGAAAAAAATTCAGATCAAAAAGGGGAAAAATGAGAAATAAATATATAGTAAGCAAACAACAAAAAAAATGAAAACAATGTTGTGATCCACATTTAGTCCCTATAGTCCTCTTTCTGGATGCAGATGAGACTCTCCATCACAAGTCTATTGGAATGGGCCCAAATCATTATTGTTGAAAAGACCCAAGTCCATCAGAGTTGATCATCATAAAATCTTCTTGTTGCTGTGTACAAACTTCTCTTGGTTCTTCTCACTCCAACTAGCATCAGTTCATGTAAGTGTCTCTAAGCCTCTTTGAAATTATCTTGCTGATCGTTTCTTATAGAACAATAATATTCCATAACATCCATATACCATAACTTATTTAGCTATTCCCCAATTAATTGGGATCCACTCAATTTCCAGTTCCTTGCCAGTAAAAATGGCTGCTGCATTTTTGCACATGAGGGATTTTTGCTCTTTTTATGATTTTTTGTAATATAGACCTAGTAGAGTAGCCAGATCAAAGGCACATTGTTGACAGTCCTTTGGGCATAGTTCCAAATTGCTCTCCAGAATGGTTGAATCAGTTCACAACTCCATCAACAATGTATTAGTGTCCCAGTTTTCTCACATCTTCTCCAACATTTATCAGTATTTTTCCTGTCATCTTAGCCAATCTGAAAGATGTGAGATGGTACCTCAGAGTTGTCTTCATTTTCATTTTCTCTTATCAATAGTGATTTAAAGCATTTTTTTTCTTATGACTAGAAATTGATTTAATTTCTTCATCTGAAAATTATTTTTATATCCTTTGACCATTTTTCAATTGGAGAATGGTTTGTGTTGTTATAAATTTGTCAATTCTGTCTCTCTTTTTTTCTCTCTCTGTATGTGTGTGTGTGTGTGTGTGTGTGTGTGTGTGTGTGTGTGTGTTTGTGTGTGTGTGGAGAGAGAGAGAGAGAGAGAGAGAGAGAGAGAGAGAGAGAGATGTATATATTTTAGAAATGAGGCCTTTATCAGAGCCCTTTATTCATCAGTTCTTCATTCTTTAACATTTCTTTTCTCTCTATTCCTCTTACTTGGTGAGCTTCTAAGTTCCAATGAATTAAATAATCATTTCTATGCATATGGTTCCCAAATCCATTTATTCAACCCTAGGCATTCTCTTGATCTACAATGATGAATCACAAACTGCTTTTTTCTACTTTTCAAATGGGAGATCCAATTTGTATCCTAAATTCAACATGTATAAAATTCATTATCTTTCACACCAAACCTTTCCTTCTTATAAAATTCTGTATTAATTTCTAGAGAAAAATGATCCCACTATAGTTAACTTACTTTGCAATATCAATGTCATTTCAGACTCCTCTCTCTCATTCTTCCCAAATAATAATTCATCACATTTTGTTATTTCTTCCTCATTGGTATCTCATGCATCACTTTATCTTTATTCACATAGCCATAATCCAAATTCAATACCTTATCACCTCTTGTTTTGACTATTGCACTAATTGTTCTCCCTGACTCATCTCTCTCTCACTCCATTCCATCTTCCTATCTCTTGCCAAAACTAATTTACCAAAACACAGAAATCACTCTTTTTATCTATTGTTCTCATGAAGAAGCCAGCTCCTTGCTCAGTAGATTCTAGTGGCTCTCTATTACCTTCAGAATCAAATAGAAAATTTTTTTTTGATATTTAAGCTCTAAGAAGAGTTTACAGACATACTCTTCCTAACTTTGTAATCTTCTTATATTCCATGCCCCCTCATAAACTCTCTGATCCAGTCATAATGGATATATTTTTATCTTTATATATTACACAATATTCTCTATTTTCATGCTTTACTGTCAGGTCATTCCCACGTGGAATGTTATTCTTTACAACTTCTATCTCCTGGAATCCCTGGCTATATTTAAAAATAATTAGCCCTTCCAGAGAACTTTCTTCAAAAATACAGATACTCCATCAAGTCTTTTAAAGCTTGCTTCTTTCTATTCTGTACAATTTTACATGCTCTAATATAAACAGATACATATGTATGTGAATGTACTTATTTATATGTATGTAGTCCCATTTCACTATTAGAATGTATGCTTCTTCAGACCAGGCTTCCATTTGCTTTTGCTTTTTCTCTCTAACAAATAAAACAGTACCTGGCACATGATAAATTTTGAATAACTGCTTATTAATTGATTTCTGAGAATCTGAATTCTGAGATTGATTTATTTCTGAGAATCTGAAATTCTGAGAATACTGAAGGTAATTTAAGCTATTCTACATCTTCCCTTTCTCTTTGGTTTTATGTATTTCCATTATTTCTAAATCATGTTGTTCTAAATAAGTGGATGCCCATTAGCTGGGGAATGGCTGAATAAGTTATGGCATATGTATGTAATGGAATATTATTGTTCAACAAGAAATGACAAATACACTGATTTCAGAAAAGCCTAGAAAGGCTTACATAAACTGATACTAAGTGAAGTGAGTAGAACCAAGAGAATGCTGGGGTTCTTTTCTACAATGAGATTATTCAAGGCAATTCCAATAGACATGATAAAAAGAGACATCCACATCCAGAGAGAGAACTATAGAGAATAAATGTGGATGAAAGCATAGTATTTTCACCTTTTTGTTGTCCTTGTTAGATTATTCTTTTTTTCCTCATTTTTTTCTTTTCATTTGATTTTTCTTGCATAGCATGACAAACATGGAAATATATTTAGAAGAGTTGCACATGTTTAACCCATGTTGAATTGCTTACTATCTAGGGGAAGAGAAAGGGATAATATGGTGAAGAATTTGGAATACATGATTTTGCAAAGGGAAATGGTGAAAACTATCTTTGCATATTTTGGGGAAAATGTTGTCATAAAAAAGTGTGTTGTTCCATGTTTCACAACAAGATAGCACTACCAGTGAAATATCAGTGTTAAAACAATAGGCTTTTAAAACAAAAAGCAAGTTAGAATAACTGAAATCACCAAAAGTTTTCTAAATGGTATGTAAGCCAAATAACTCTTTCTATTGAACTTACGAAAATTCTCTAGAATTTTTATAGTTATAGAATTGAGTTATAAAAATATAAAATATCATTGTGTCCATTCCTTATGAATTATTTAAGAAGTTCTTGCTTCAATAACTTAAAATTCAACTCTAAAGGTCTTCATAAAAATTATGTTTTTGAGGATCCAAATCAGTTCCAAATGTTCAGTAATGAACGGAACCAGATACACCCAGCAAAAGAACACTAGGAAATGAGTGTGGAACATAACATAGCATTTTTACTCATTCTGTTTGATTGATTTTTTTTCTTCTCAGGTTATTTTCACCTTCTTTCAAAATCCGATTTTTCTTGTGCAACAAGACAATCATATTAATCTGTATACATATATTGTATTTAACATATACCTTAACATATTTAACATGTATAGGACTACCTGCCATTTAGGGGAGGGAATGGAGAGAAGGAGGGAAAAGTTGGACCAGAAGTTTTTGCAAGGGTCAATGTTGAAAAATGACTCATGCATATATTTTATCCATAAAAAGCTATTAAAAATATGTTTTTTATGTACATTAAATTATATAATGCTTAGGAGCAGCTAGTTGGTGCAATGGTGAGAGCACTAGCCCTGAAGTCAGGAAGATCTGAGTTCAAATCTGACCTCAGACACTTACCACTTCCTAGCTATATGACCCTAGGCAAGCACTTAACTCCAATTGCCTCAGCAATATATATGTGTGTGTGTGTGTGTGTGTGTGTGTGTGTGAGTGTGTGTGTGTGTGTGTGTGTGTGTGTGTGTGTGTGTGTGTGTGTGTAAAATCCTCTTTGGCTAATCTGAGCATAAAGATACATTTGTTTTGTTCTCTCAATAGTGACATGAATGAGGTATTACACACACACACACACACACACACACACACACACACACACACACACACATGTGTTTGTTGATTTACCAATTTTTGCACAGATTCCATGCAAAATAGAAGTAGAATATTATCCTGAGAAAGTGTCCTGAAGTTTTGGATGTGTAATTTGAAGAAATTCAAATTTCCAGCTCTACAACTTTTCACCATTTGTATGACCTGCTCTGCTTCTTAGTTTCCTTATCTGTAAAAGTAGCATTAGATGAAGCAACTTGTGAAATTCTTTCAAAATTCAGATCTATGAAACTATGATAAAAAAGATTTCATATTGATGATCCAAATGCTCTTGTTTGTCAATGATATGTTTTATTGTAAAAATACAAAATCCTCCTCCTCAAATTCACAGTGGATTGAAAAAAAATTGATATATAAATCTTCAGTGAGGCAGTATTTAAATGACAAAAAATTGGGGGTTGATCAAATTCAAATTAGACTATCAATATATATATATTTTCAAAAAGTACTTCAGTTCAGAAATACTATTATAAA
Organism: Sminthopsis crassicaudata; assembly: GCF_048593235.1. Classification (NCBI taxonomy): domain Eukaryota; kingdom Metazoa; phylum Chordata; class Mammalia; order Dasyuromorphia; family Dasyuridae; genus Sminthopsis; species Sminthopsis crassicaudata. Next base: position 80,632,062 of record NC_133620.1, read on the forward strand.
TTTTCCTCACTCAGCATTTAAAAAACTAACTACTACAATGACTCTAATAATGAAGAATTCCTAAAACATCGATTAGATCCTTTTGACATAATTTATCTTTTCACTCTTATTCAATTTAATCTTAACGTTTGTTAATTTATGTGCAATATTGATATCATTTTTATATAAATAAAATAATTGAACTTAAAGAGATCCAATACAAATGGTGCTTTGTATTTTGTATTGGGGGAAGAAAGTTCTAAAGTCCATTTCTGTAGAGCTGATCATTTCATATAAAGGCATTCAAGGAGAAAATTAAAACACCTTAACCTCTTAAGTTATTCATTTTAAAACATGAAAGCTAGACAAAAGAATGTAGATGTAATTATGCCTGTATATAACAATGTGTAAGGGAAATTATCAAGGCATAATAATAAATATAAATAAAATTATATACTATCCTGGAAGACTATATAATATTTTGTGAATGTATCCCAAAGATCCACAAAATATTATATAGTCTTCCAGAATATATATAATAATACCGGAATATATATAATAATACCAGAATAATAACAGAATAACAGAATAACTGTTGTCATGTTACTTAATATCATGTCTTAAGGAGGTGTTTGGATTATCTAATTTCTAATGTCTAAATTCTAAATTGCCTATTAATTCTGGCAGAATTACAACAGTAAGTTACTAACAGTCCTGGTGCAAGAATCTTAGTGATTTAATTGTTAGTCCAGTACTCTTTCCATTTTACCTTTTTTTCGTATCTTACTGGAGCTTTTGTGACATGTGAGCACTTAGATGTCAATCTTTCTCTTTCATCTTCAGATACTCACATAAAGGGAAGTCAGATAAATAATATTGAGAACTAGTATTTCTGATCCATGCATGTTTGCACAAACATATTGATCAAGGAAGAGATTAGCAGATTGGTCATAAGAGGCTTCAGGATTGAAGCAACAAGTGTCATATTTCATAGTTTATATATTTCTCTTGCCCATTTCATTTTAGGCAACTTGAGGAAAAGAATAAGTTTTCCTTTTTATATTTGTTACTGCAGTGCAGAGCTCATAAGAGGTTTTTAATAAGTTCCTACATATTACTGAGGATTGTCAAGTCTTGAAGAAAGTTCGACATTACCTGAAAAGTTTAGAGGGGAGAGGAACAGTCTAGGCAGGTACTAGGAAAAAAAAAAAAAAAAAAAGTAATATTCTAGGCAGATATTAGACACTGAAAGTAGTTCTACTTTTTACCACTTGGTGAAAGCATAAGATTTAGAGAGTAGAAGGAACATTTTTTAATCCATAATTCAAGGTGATTTTTTTTTTTATGATGATACTCAAAAGAGTTCAGGTTTGTAGGATCAGAGATTTGGAATTGGAATAGACCTTATAAAATTCATATAGTCCAAATTTCTCATTTTGAAGATGATTAGAAAGAGGCCCACAAATTTTATGTGATTTGTTCAAGATCATAAGAGAACCAGCATTTGAACTCACGTCTTACAATGTCAGGTCTCATCATGATGCTTCTTCATTATCATGATCTTTCCTTGTCATATAATTTCCTTGACAGAAAAATATCATGAAAATAAAAGTACAAAATGAAATTTATCTTTAAAGAATGAACTTTAAAAAACATTTCAATCATTCACCTCTTTTTTGAAATGAAGTATACTTAAATGATGTCTTCTTTCAGTGGGAAAGCTGTATCTCACAATCTTAGTTTTAGAAACATTATTCAACTTTCTTTTGCATCCTTTCTTTGATACATAATAAAAATATTTGTCCTTAATAAGAAAAAGAAATAATATTCAAATAACCAGGAAGTTATTTAAAATAATTGATAGGAGAAAAAAAAGGAATAATTTTAAATAACAACAAAAAGAATGAGGCACACATTGGTGATTTTCATGATGCTCCTGTAAATTTTTAAGGTAAAAACACTAAAAATATATTAAAGCTCAGGATCATATAGATGTTTTGACAGTTTTGACAGAACACTATGAAGCAAGCAACTAAAAGAGGGAAAGGACTTCTGGACTTAAGAAAATAGTATTGAAAAACTAATGCAAAATCGGAAAAAAATGGAAAAATTCTATTCCATTTTCCTACAAAGAGGCTTTTTAAAATCATTTTAGGATACAAAGGGGACAGAGATATTAAAAGGCTGTAAAATTCCACATCATCTATTGATTAGAGGAGCAGAAGGCAATCTTTTCCCACTCCCTGATTTTATTGATGAGAAAATTTAGGCCCAAAGAGATTAAATAATTCATCTAAGATTGTACAGATAGCAAATAGTAGATCCAGGATTTTTATCCATATTTCCTGACTCCAAATCCAGTGCTTTTTTCATGATGATTAAAAAACAATAACATGCATTTATTATAAATTGAGGAAGGAAAAAGCATTTACTAAATTGGTATTATATGCTGAGTTCTGTGTGAAGCCCTTTGCAAATGATATTTCATTTAATCCTCTTAAAAAAAAAAAAAAAAGGAGTAAGTTTCTACTATCATTCCCAATATATAGATTAAATGGGACAGAGAGATTAAGTGAATTATCAAGTACACAAAAGCACAAAAGTTTGATTAGACATAATATCTTCATATTTGGAAGGAACAAAAGCTACATAATTAAGCCTATAATGCAGAAGTATCTCTTCTACAATATATCCAAAAAGATGTCATCGAGATTTCCTTGAGATTCTCCAATAAAAGGAAAGATTCACTTCACTCTCGGAAAATTCTCAATATTCACTTTTTAGAAATTGGTAGGATGACAATTCTTACCGTGCAATAAGAAAATTGAATTTACACACATAGATTGTATCTAGGTTATACTGTAACACACTTAATATATATTGGATTGCCTGTCATCTAGGGGAGGGAGTAGAGGGAGGAAGGGGAAAATTTGGAAAAATGAATACAAGCGATAATGTTGTTAAAAAAAAATACTCATGCATATGTACTGTCAAAAATTATAATTATAAAATGTATTAAAAAATAGAAATTGGTGGGATGAAATTTAATTAAAATTTTGAAAATCAACACTTCTAAAACAGAAAGTAATGTCAAAAATTGCTATTTTTGAGAGTGAAACTTTCATATTTTTAAAGCTTTTTTGAATCCCTGTGTCTATTTATTATCTACATAATTATCAAAAATATCTACATAATCTGTTTAAAAGTCAGTATATTTTGTTTAGACTGGTCATTAATGAAGCTGAGAAATGGACATTAAGTATGGGGCAGTCAGGAAACTAAATGAACTATTTTATCTACAGATGCACTGAAGCATTGAAATGTAATCTGCACTGAGATGAACATTTCATTTTGAGTAGACAGGCTTATCAGAGTTCTTAACGTAAAACCAATTGGTACCTGGCAGGGTTTCTGCTCTCCATTGTTTTACATCATTGTCAAACCTCGGAAAAACATTAATGTTGTAGAGCTGCCTAAAATTAATGGAGAAAATGATTGCTTGTTCCAAGTATTTGTTAAGTTCAGAAGTTGATTTGCTTATTCTTTTTTTCCTGATTGGTAAAAATGAGAAACAATTTGACATTTTGCATCTTACCAGTCAGTTTCAAGACACTATTTTATAGTTAATCAACTATCCTTTCTTGCAAAACATTTTTTGCTCAAGATCATTGAGATTGAGTAGTACTGTAAATGACTCTGAGTACCATTGAATTTAAATAGTGTTCTAGAATATTCTTGATTTAGAAGTATTTTTATTTGTGCCATGTTGCATGACAATATCAAAATTTATGTACAAATAGATTCATGCAACTATTATTTCATATTTAAAGGCAGAATATTATAATGGAATCCAATAAAGCAAAATTTAGTAACCTTTGAAAAATTGTTTACCGTTTTCTAACTTTATTCTTGGCATCCCAAGCTATACTACAAATGTTTTTAGAAAAAAAATCCCTTTAGAAAGCAGTATGGCAAAAATAAATTAATAAATAACTTTGGACTATTAGCAAAAATCTGACTTAAACAAAATAACAAATAAATAAGTAGGGGAAAAAAAACCTTCAATTTGGGGGGGAATGACTGGCCTCAATGTTGGCTTCCATATCTTATCATTGAACTCATAATTCTGTGTCCTGTGTTGAGAGCAAGTTAAGAAATAAATATAATTATGCAGGCAATTCAGGAAAAGAAAAATATTAGATGTAGTAGGCTTAAAATATGCAAAACAATAAAATATAGATTTGCTGTAAAGTGGGATATGGGATAGCAGATTGCTAGTTATTGTTCTTCTGCAGATACTTTTTTGATGTTTTTTTTTTTTTTCCTCTTCAGATGATAGATTCTTCATCAAGTGAGGAGTTTGGTTGGACTTGATGAACTGAATTGTGTATCTGAGCACTCAGGACATGGTCTGCCTCACACATGGGTTATCCAAGACAAGATATTTCACATTTCTCTGAGCTCTGTTGATAGTCATTCATTTCAAACCCATTACTCCTAAGGCTCCACAAACATGTTTCTTTTTTGCTAGTCTTTTAGAGAACATAATTACTTCAAAATAATGACATTTAATGAAACAGCATAGAAGTACATTTCCCCTATACACCTGGTACACATTCTCTTACACATACATATCTCAGTGGAAAGAATAGGCAGTTGCTCAATAAGTATTTATCAGGCAATAATTACATATCAGGCATTATGAAGAGTATTGAGTAACCAAAATAGCTAGACAATATCCTTGCTCTCAAAGAATTCACAGATTAATGGGGAGACAATTTGCAAACAGCTGTGTATAAATAAGTTTTATAAAGAACACAATCAGAAGCTTGCATAGGAAATGTAGAGAAAACATTTGACTGGGATATAGGAATAGTGAATAAGGTTAATTATATGAAGAGATATTCAAATAGACAAAGTATGTGACCAAATTAAATAAATGGATGAGCAATTCACTCCTCTGACCAACCAGCAGTGCTTAAATCACTGAACATGAAATCATACTGCTACTTTTGCACAGATTGTAAGAGGCAAGACCTTAGCCCGAAAATTAAGGTAATTCCTTAATTTTTTAAAGAAATTTTTCCTTTTTAAAAGGAGAATCATTCTAGCACAAAATTACTAACTAGATAATTAATGCATGCATCTTATAAGTCTATAATATATAATGTTAATCAGTTGGAAAATGGCTGAATAAGTTATGATACAGAAATGCTATGGAGCAGGATGATTTCAGAGAAGCCTGGAGAGACTTGCCTGAATGGATGCTAAGTGAAATGAGCAGAACCAGAAGATCATTGTACATGGCAACAGCAAGATTAAATGATGATCAATTCTGATGGACATGGTTCTCTTCAACAATAAGATGATTAAAACCAGTCCTAGTAGTCTTGTGATCAAAAGAGCCATCTACACCCAGAGAGAGGACTGTGGAAACTGAGTGTGGTTCACAACATAACATTCTTTCTGTTGTTGTTTGATTGCATTTTATATTCTTCATCATTTTCCTTTCTGGATTGATTGTACAGCAAGATAATTGTGTAAATATGTATACATATATAGGATTTAACATATATTTCTACCATGTTTAACATATGTTGGAGTATTCTAGGGGAATATGCATATGTTCTTCTATGCATATGTTTTGATAAATTAAAAGCTTTAATAAAAAAGAAAGAAAAAAGGACAAATAAATCTAATGCTAAATATTAATAATAAACTATAAATTTACATAATAAAATAATAAAAAAGAAAAAGGGATTAAAAACTGGAATCTTAAAAAAAAAATAGAATTGGCCAAAAAAGAAAAGAAAATACAAAAGCTAACTAAAATATAAAGTTCCTTAAAAATTGAATTGGGCAAATAAAATTTAATGACTCTATGAGATATCAAAAATCAGTCAAATTAAAAACAATGAAAAATAGAAGAAAATGTAAAACATTTAATTAGGAAAATAATTGACCTAGAAAATAGATCAGAGAGATAATTTACAAATTATTGGACTATCTTAAGGAATAATTAAAAAAAAATAGATCCTAGGCAGCATCTTTCAAGAAATTATTAAGGAAAACTGTCATTTTATTCAAGAACCAGAGGAAAGAATTATCATTGAAAGAATCTACCAATGGTTTCCTAAAAAAGATCCTAAAATGAAAATGCAAAATAATATTTTAGCCAAATTTCACAATTATTCAATCAAGAAGAAAATACTGTAGGCAGCCAGGTAAAAAAATAATTTAAATATCAAGGAATCAAAATTAGATAGCAGCTTCTAAATTAAGTTTAAAGGAATATACACAGACAGAGGTTATAGGTATAAGTTGAGTTTGATATGATGTCATTAAACAAAATTTAGTTATAAAAACAAAGGAAAGGGGATGGCAGAATAGGTTAACATCAGATGAAGAATGCAAAGGATCTGTTTCCAGAGTGGGGAGGGGGGAAGCAGGGGGTTATGATTGTTGGAATCTTACTCTCACTGAATTTGGTTCAAAGAAGGAATAACAAGCACACTCAATTGGGAGTAGAAATTCATCTTACACTATAGGGAAGCAGGAGGAGAAAGGAGAAAGAAAAAAGAGTGGGATGTAAGAAGGAGGAACAAACAGAAAGGTGGTGGTCAGAAGCAAAAATCTGGTGAGGAAGGACAAGCAGAAAGGAGACAGAAAAGTATAAATGGTAGAAGAAAAGATCAGATGGATAAAATACACAATTAGTAATCATCATTGTGAATGTGAATGAGATGAACTTTCACATAAAACAAGAGATAACAGAGTACATGTTTTATATTTTTAAACACATTTGAAGGAGGTAGATACACACATAATAAAGATAAAAAGCTGAAGCAGAATATATTATGCTTCAGAATATATTATGTTTCAAAAAGAAAAGCAGGGATAGCAATCCTTATCTCAGATAAAACATATATATCATAGAAAAAATCAATAATCTCATCAGAGTGAATGACAATAATGAAATAAGCTAAAACTTAAGAATGAATAAAAAGATGATGATGATGGCATTTTCTATTTAGCTCAAGAAAATATCCTATAAAAGCAATAAATACAAACTTCCAATGAAACAGTGTCAAAGGTCACTAACACTCAGTTATCCAAAAATGGATTGCATTGCATTGGTAGGTAGTAGATTCACATTCACAAGAAATGTTCAAATGAAGGATGGATGACTACTTATCTGAAAATTAGAGAGGTAAACTTTGTTTCAATGTTCATTTCACTAAATTACCTCTGAGGTCCTTTCAAGTATTAATGATTTCTCTGTGTGTATATACATTTACATGTATGTGCATTTTTTAGAATGTTATCCTATTGTCTGAGCTCAAAATAAAACTAAGTATTTAATCTATTTGTATAATTCTATGTATACATAATATATATATGCATATATATATATGTATATATGTATATATATATTATACATAAATAAAAAGTTTGGCATTATTGAATAGAAGAAGAATGTTAGAGAGACACATTTTCACCATAGTACTTAAAATTGTGTTTGTGATTGGAACAGTGGTAGAAAATATATTCAAACTTAATCTGTATGGAATCCATACATATTTGCTCATTATTAAGAATTTAGGAAGGTGTTTTTAGTTTTTTTTTCTTTTCTTCCCTACCATATCGTTTACTTTGTTTCTATATTTTTTTTTCTCTGTAGACTTTATTTTTGTTTAGATTTTTATTTTGGAAATTTACATGGTAAATATCTATGAGATGAAAGAAAGATAAAAAAGAGTTAAGATAATCATTAGTAAACTTGAAGACCTTGGATTTTTTCCCCTTTTCTTTTCTGTGGTGGCCTATTTCATTTCAATTGATAAAATAAATTAACAAGTAAATAGTCCTCTGCGAATTGAACAAAAGCAGTTAAGGCTTTAGTTATCTCATCATTTTCTGGATAAAGGTTTGGCTTCCCTAGCCCCTTTCAAGTACCAACTAAAATCTTATTTTCTACAGGAAACTTTTCTCAATCCCTTTTAATTCAAATACTTTCTTCTTTTGGATATTTTCATTTTATCCAGAGTATAGTTAGATGATCCATTTTTGTTTGTTTGTCTCCCCCATTATATTTTAAGTTTCTTAATGTCATTGATTATATCTTACCTTTCTTTGTATACCCGGAACTCAGCACGATACCTGGCAGAAACCAGGTGTTTAGAAAATGCTTATTGACTAACTGACTACTTAAGGGAGTTATAATAATGATCTTTAAGTATTTGAATGGCTGTCATATGAAGGAAAGACTAGAAATAAGTTTGTTCAAGAAAACCTGAATCAAAAAGACTGTTGGTTTAAAGAGGTATATGATGTCAAAAAAAATTTTCCAGACAAAGTTGTAAAAAAATTAAATGGGCAGTTTCAAAACGTGCTGAGTAGGTTTTCTCTCCTGTAGATCTTCAAGTAGAGGCTGGATAATCCCTTGAGTGGTTTATACTAGAAATTTATTTAATGGTACTAAATGACTTCTGAAGTCCTTTTGATGCTCAAATTCTATAATTCTTTTTATTCTATTACATACATATATGAGTATAAAATGTCCAGCTAAATATGTGTATATGCATATATGTATATATGTAACTATATACAAGAATTTCTATACTTCAGTTTACATATTGTATTTATTGTTGTTCAGTCATTTCAATCATGAACAATTCTTCCTAATCTGATTTGAGCTTTTCTTGAGAAAGGTATTGCAGTGGTTTTCTATTTGCTTCCCCAGATCATTTTACAAATTTTACAAAAACTCTGATACAAACAGCATCATGTGACTTATCCAGTAAGTATCCAGAATTGAATTCAGATGAGACTTCCTAACTTCAAGCTTCACCACTCTACTGTACTATCTGGCTGCTGTCCTTCATTAATATATGTGTGTGTGTCTGTATACACAAATATGTGTGTGTGTATACATACACATATATATATATATATATGTGTATACATACATATATATATATATATGCATTCACATTTATATATAGTGATATATCTATGACTGAAACATACAACTGTAAGGATTATCTGCTTCTAATAATTTCATTGTACCATGATTCACTTGTTAATTATTTAACTATGTAATCCATGCTATTTTGCAAGTTATTGATAAAAAATGTTGAACAGAAAAAGTTACATTATTTGAATGTTGAACAGAAAAAGTTACTTTGAAACTTAATGAGAAAAATATATGAAGACTGATATTGCTTTTGTAGTTTACACAAAGCCTAATGAGTTTGCTTCTTTTTACACAAAAGTAAAAAAGATAGTGTTAGGATTACTAGGTGAGAATTCAGGTTGTCTGGACAGTGACAAGGTGAGAATTCAGGTTGTCTGGACAATCACAAGGTGAGAACTCAGGTTGACTTGATAGAAGGAGCAAGCTCATTGGCTGAAGTGGTTCTTCCCAGAAGCCCTTGCATTATCCCACACCCATTCTCTGGGAGGATAAAAGAGGACACCACTCCAGAGATAGGAGAAGACTCTGCACTACATCTGGCTTGACGCAGCTCTCTGCAGGAAGGGAAGTCACTTCTCTGGACAAGAGTTAACAGCAACTGCCTGGGAGAGAGGGTTTGCTTGTATTTCTTCAGCAGGAGAAGGAATCAGATGGGTGCCAACGAGTCATATTTGCCTTGTCCATCAGAGAGAGACAGAAAAAGAGAAAGAACTCAAAATAAAAGAGAAGATCTAAGAAACATCTTACACCGAAAGAGCATGGATAATAAAAAGACTGTTAAAGAACTTTAAAACCAGCAGGAATCATTGGACTTCCTCACACAAGATGAGACTAATGGACAATGGACTTATGGACATTTATAATTTTTCAATTTATGATTATTTGATTATGTTATTTGTTATATACTTCTAGCATGTGTTATGTTACTATGTTACTATGTGCTTATGTAATTTATGTAATTATGTGTAATACTTCCCATATTGATAGATTTATGGTCATGACTGTCCTATGTTCTAAATCAAAAGAAAGGGGGAGATGTTAGGATTATTAGGTGAGAACTCAGGTTGTCTGGAAAGTGACAAGGTGAGAATTCAGGTTGTCTGGACAATTACAAGGTGAGAACTCAGGTTGACTTGATAGAAGGAGCAAGCTCATTGGCTGAAGTGGTTCTTCCCAGAAGCCCTTGCATTATCCCACGCCCATTCTCTGGGAGGATAAAAGAGGATACCACTCCAGAGATAGGAGAAGACTCTGCACTACATCTGGCTTGACGCAGCTCTCTGCAGGAAGGGAAGTTGGCTCTCTGCAGGAAGGGAAGTCACTTCTCTGGACAAGAGTTAACAGCAACTGCCTGGAGACAACGGTTCACTACAGGAAGAAGAATCTGTCCAAAAGATTTGAGTAGACACAGCAGATCTCTTCCCAGAGAGCGATTGGCAGCTTCTGAAGACGACAGCTCGCTACAGATAGTGCAAAAAAAGTATTTAAAAGGACTGAGATTCCATGTTAATTTTTGTTTCTTGCATCACACCTTACATTTCATTTGCCTGAGAGCTCTAAAGGACCCTAAAATGAAATTTCCATTGAAAAGAGGAAAGATATATATCCATGTATTATTGGTCCATAATTCGGGGCAAGCTCTTCCCCCCATTATATTGTTAGCTCATTTAGGACAGAGACTATTTTTCCTTTGATTTCTTTATATTCTCAGTGCTTAATGTAGTGCCTAGTATGTAGTAAGAACTTAATAAATGGTTATTGACTTAATGTGACATAATAATTTCAAATCAGATTTGACTTGCTTATGACAAGAACATATATATTATAGCAGAAGGAAGCATGTTCTAAAGGGGGTCATTTCAACCATCTGGATGTTTTATGTTCCAAATAGTTTTGACTCCCTACAGGTATCTTTACTTCTGCAGAAGAAATTTCTCTCAGGACTAAAAATGGAAACTAAGATTTCTCTAACAATGAGAAGACAACAGAGAATTTATATTAGTCATGCTTGTGGAAAGGAGAACCTGCATCAAAACTATGAAGTTTAAGCCTCTGGAATCTAATCTGAAAGAGAAAAAGTAGTATCTACCCTTTCTCTCATGGGAAAGATGGCTTAGTTCATTTGAAAGTACCAGCAAAAATTCAAATCTGGAACAAGAAAGACATTCCATAACAAAATGTTAAGGAGGGACACATTTGGCAACAACCCCAAGATTAGCATAGAAATCCTTGGCAAAAGCAATTTGGAGCAAACCCAGCAACTATATTGTGATAACTGGAAGAAATTAATGGTCTTAAAACTCTTAGAAGTATGTCCTGGTAACATGTTTTCTCAACATGTGGGTCCCTCCACATGTTCCCTAATTGTCTACATTTTTCCAGTAGATATAAATATGAAAAAGTATGGTCCAGGTTTATTGGTAGAAATATTTTACTGTTATTTATTTTACCATACTGTTCCAACAAATGCTGTTGCTTTGAATTGAGTATGTCTCCTGGTTGGTAAAATGGAAAAACAAAAATCAGGATTTGTGACTGAGTTATTTTTTCCCTCATGTTCAGGATATCCAAGAAGGCACTTAGATGAGATAAGTGTGTGTGGTGGTTCATATATTACATCCATTTTGTTGCTACTCTGGGTTATCTAATTAAACAGTTTTGCATTCATCACCAATACAACAAACCATCCATTTTTACCTTACATAAAATTTATCAAGTGCTTGCTAGAAATCACACCTGTAATGTCTATGTATTTCATATTCTAGTCACTATAAAAATGGAAAACAAGGTTAAAATATCATGAATTCTTCTTGATGGAACTTTTATTTCCTAAAAAATTTTACTCTCTTATTTTCTGCTGCATATCTACCATTAATTCACTTAATTACTACAGACTAGAACACTATCTAGCATGATATTTTACTTGCATTACTTTTTAGATTTTTAGGGTTTATTTTATTTTTATAAATTTCTGATATCAAGCTTTTGGTTAGCCTAATCCTATAGTGGAATTTTGCTATTAATCAGTAATTATTTACAATACACACATACACACACACATTCAAGAAACATTAACTTGATCAGTTTATCTTGTTCTTATTTTAAAAATGAAAAGAAATATAGATAATTGAAAGGAAGAAAATTCTTGAATACAAAGCATTATAAATGTCAAATAGAATTTCTGTCTTTGTTTTAATTTTTAGTCCTAGAATAGTAGAGAACCATCAAAACTCAGTCACATTGTTAGAACATGAAAAATCATCTTGGTACTTGTAGTAAGAATTAAGTCAGAAAGAATGATTAAAAAATGATTTCAATAGCAGAGGTAAAGAGTGATGATTATCTTAACTAAGGTGATGGCTGTGTGGGTGGAAAAAAATACTTCTTAATTAGAGATATTGAAAAAAAGATAAACAAAAACAAGCTAAAAAAAGATAAAAAAAATAAAAGGCAATATTTGTTATTTTCCATTCAATAAAATGGATAAAAATAAGAAGTTGAAGACTAACCAAGATTGAGAATCCAGGTCATTGGAATAATGGTGGTTCCCTCAGAGAAAGAGGGATTGGTGGAAAGAAGTACAAGATGGGACAATTTAATAGGAATAGTCATGGATTCTCCTTTGGAAATATTTTCTTTGAGATGTCTTTATGAAAATCATTTTAAAGTGTCCAACAACCAGATGATGATGTATGGCAAAACTTTATGTGAAAGTTTAACGAGTATGGATCTTTATAGAGGTTTTAACTGAATTCCTAGCAACTGATAAGATTATCAATGAAAGGATATAGTGAGAAAAAAAGAAAAAGAGTCCCGTACAGACTTTTAAGGCCTACCTAATTAGTATTTATGAAATGAATAAATAATCACCAAAGAAGACTAGGGGAGATTTTTAACAGTTATGCAGGAAAAAAAAAAGAGTAATGTCATAAAAACCTAAAGAATGGTGAGTATCCAGCAAGTAATCAACATCATCAACTACTGTTGACAAGTCAAAAAGGATGAGGTCTAATAAAAAAAAAAAAAAAAATCATTTGATGGCAATTGCACAATCACCTATTGTTTTGAGGAGCAAAATTTCAGTTGAACAATAAGGTAAGAAACCAATCTGCAGAAGTTTTAGAAGAAAATAACAAAAAAGAAAGTGGAAGCAATGAGCATAGATGACTTTAGTTAAATTGAGAGAAGAAATAGATTATAGCTAGTGAAAATGACAGAATTCAATAAAGATTTTTAAGGCTGGGGAGAAATTGACATGTTTGTAGGCATCATGTAAATAGTAATTAGGGAGAAACTGAACATAGAACCTTGGGGATGATAGTAAGGGCAAAATGTTGATGAAGAATGGAAGAAATGAAGCAAAAATATATGTAAAGGAAACAGTCTTGTTTAGGACATTCAGAACAGAAGTGAAGGAGATAGCAGTTGAAGATATTCTTATTGATCTGAGATGAGAAAGAAGGAAAAAAAGGAAATTCTTAATGAATAACCTCAATTTATAGTTTAAATGTAAGAACACTTGCTTAGCTATAATGGTGGGGGCAGTTATAGAGAACTAAATTTAGAAGTTCTCTAGGGTTACCTGTGTCTGATAAGGAGACTGTTAAAGATTCCCTTACACAAGATAAGACTGTTAAAGAACTTTAAAACCAGCAGGAATCATTAGATTTTCTAACATAAGATGAGACTAATAGACAATGGACTTATGGACATGTACAAATTCTCAATTTATGATTATTTGATCATGTTATTTGTTACATACTTCTATCATGTGTTATGTTACTATGTATTTATGTAATTATATGTAATACCTCCGATATTGATGGATTTATGTTTCAACATCATGATCATGACCGCCCTATATTCTAAATCAAAAGAAAGCCCCACATTGGGAGCCAAATTGTAAAGGTCCGGATTTGTAAAGATCTGGTCATCTCTAAGTTGTCCTTGGGGACTGCCATCTCTACTCAATCTCCTGGCCAGACTCTTCTTCCTCCAGAGAGCCCTCCCAACCCTGTCCCAGTCGACTCACCCCTTGGCCTCCTGCCCTCCTCTTTTATCCTAGCAGAGATTGTAGTGAGAACTCAATGGGGCTTGTGAGAAAATACTTCAACCAATAAACTTGCTCCTTTTAAAGTTTGTGTAAACTCCTTTTCAGAAGTTCAAAGGTGTAAACTCCCCCTAAAGGCCGGAACTAAAGGTGTGAATTCTGAGCTAGAGAATTGCCTAGACAGCCTGAGTTCTTACCTTGTAATGCTAACAGGCAGTGAAATTTTAGGAATTCTGAGTTTGAACAGGCACTGTGCAGAATACAATAATTAGTCAATTATGGAAGAATTAAATATTTGTATCTGATATAAGGACTTTATTGAGGAGTGAAAAAATCTCTACTCTGTTCTGAGTTACAGGAGTTTTCAATAAATAATGATTCTGTAGACCCTTATCTAATTTGGAAAGTATAATGGATCTGGGATCTGTAGGCTAAAAGGCCAAATACTACAAAGGAAAGAGCACTGCTTTGGAATCCGAAGGTCTGGAATTGAATTTCATCTCTACTACCCACTTATTTCATTTCAATAAGTCATTTAACTTTCCTGGGTTTCTTAGGCTTAATACTAGCTCCTATTTGGATTACATGTCAGAATGAAAGGAGAGACTCACAAGTCTCTGAACAGTTGACAAAAGGGGATTTAATTTGCTCCAACACAGCAAGGACAAACAATAAGAATAAGGTAGCACTTAGCTTCTCTGGGAGTTAGTTCCAGGCAATGAGATGGCATAGTGCAAAGAGCACCAAAGCTAGAGTCAGGAAGCCTGAGTTAAATTCTAGACTCAGACACTAAATAGCTATGTAATGAAGTGCAAGTCTCATAACCGCTGTTTCCCTCAGTTTTATCAAATACAAAAATGAGGATAATAATAGGCCCTATCCATAAGAGTTGCTCTGAGAATCAAATAAAATAATATTCATAATATTTTTAGTTCATTGCCTGGCACATAATAGGTGCTACATAAATACTTATTCCTTTCTGTCCCCTCTTTTCCCTTTCTATATAACAACATTTCTAGTCATCAGGAAAAGTTAATGATAAGATGACTTGTGTGGTCAATAAAAATATACCAAGTCAATAAGACTCCATATGCCAAATGTTCATGACAGTATCCAGGAAAATATACCAGGAGAGATAAGGACTCAAGTCCCAAAGATAGATTTCTTGCCTTTCAAGAAAAAAATTAATCCATGTCATGGGGAAACTGAAGAAGCTGGTCCTACCATATCTGTCAAATGGGGTGTTTAGACTGTATTATGTGTAAGATGCATTTCTGTCCTAAATTTATGGAGCTACATGTCAGAAAAAAAATATCAGGGTTCAATGACCAATTTCAATATGTCTTGGCTAAAATTTCTCAATGTCTCATTCATCTCTCTAAGATGATAAATTATAGAGAGGGTACAAATTTGTATTGGAAAGAAGGACTTTTTTTGCCCAAGAGTTCTCTATACCATTGAATTCACAGATATGGCATATGTGTGTGTGTGTGTGTGTGCTCTTATCAAAAGAGATAACAAAAAGTATTTTCCAATATTAAAGGGGAATATAACTTCCAACCATTATTACTATTAGTATGTATTACTAATACTAAATATGTATGATTTCAAATAAATTATCCTGAATTCCTGAATAGGAAAATTCCATGATAAGAATTTTTTCCTAGAAAAGTCCTTCATGTTTTGATTTATATAACCTTCAAATTAAATCAATTCCCATTGATGACTGAGGAAAGGGAAGAAAAGGTTCAATGATAAAAATAATAACAATAATTTCCTTCATACATAGAAATTTAATTAACAATGCAATGATTTTACTTAGGAGTTTGGAATTTCACTGACAAAGGAAAAGCATGAAGTATTCCCTTTTTGAACACTAGAAGATTTTTGACTTGGTTTATACTCAGTAGAATATTTTCTATTCATTATCACCTCATTAACCTACTGTGACAAAGTCTTGGCAAACTCTACAGAATGACATTGACAGTGGAGTTAGTGGCACTCTTAGACCAATTTTGTGGAATGTTTTTATGGTCCAATGAGTTATCTTTATTGTCTTAAAGTCTTACAGTCTCAAGTTAGCAGCTTCAGTGATTTTATGGATTGAAAATACTTAGATGTCTGCATGAGGAAAAATAAGCAATACCTTGAAATTTTTATTTTCATAGTCTTCCTAATATCCATTTCCCTTATTGAATATTTTCATTCAAAATATCTTTGATAAGAGTATAAGATACTGGGTATGTAAGATTATGAGACTTATTATAAATTCTATTAAAAAAATTCAGTGACTTTATTCCATAGGGTTTCAACTTAGTATTATTTTTCTTGCCCCCAAAATAGAGACCCTTTGTCTGAAAGCCAGGGTATGAAGGAAAGACCTGGTTTTGATGCCTGAAGGCTTGTGTTTGAATCCTAACCTTTTTACTAAATATACATTATAGTCATTTGAATATTAACTTGAGTTAAAAAAAATCTTTTCAGAGCTGTCAAACACTAAATAGCTATATATAAATGTGGACAAATCATCTAATCTTCAGGCTCAATTTCTTCATTTGTAAAAAAGGAACTTGTAAAAGCACCTCAATTACAGTATTCTAAAAACCAAATAATTGGTGTGTGTGTGTGTGTGTATTGTAGTATAGTGTATCTATATATAGAGACTGATACTATATACACAAATATATACATAAATACACACACATATATATATACATATCTATACTACACATATATGATCAATATACGCATATATGTATACATGTATATACACACCTACATGTATAAACATGTATATGCATAATAAATATAAAATTAAAAATATTTAAGATTTCAGGAAATATAACTCTGGAAACCCAGACTTTGCTAAAGTCCACTTTAAATCAAATGGAGCTGCTTTAAACCTTTAAACTGAAATTATTCTGATTTTCACTAATTGGCTAGTCACAAGGTCAAATCCAAGCCTCCATTGCTCTTTATTTGCTTTTGATGGCCAAGAGTAATTGTAAATAGCAATTGTTTCTGCTCTGGCCAGAAATTCTGAGGTCTTCCCCTTCTAGATTGATTATTTTATGAAAGGAGGCTAGGTTTTCTTTTGTTTACATTCCAACCTAGACTTTAATTACTGAATGGACATTGCCTCAGACAAACTGGGACCTGGGAAAGACATTGACTTAAAAAAAGTCTCTTATTACATGTGAGTCTATCACTAGTGCTCTTGACCTATGTCTTGCCACTTTGCTCAGATGGAGGAGACAGTGAGGCTGATGATTTTGAATAGCCCTGCATGACTTAAATTCAATTAACATGCAAGTTGAAATATCATCTTTGTCATTGGTCTGCTTCTAGAACAAAGGATGAACAACAGTAATGTGTACATTATACACACATATACATGCTTATATTTATATCGTGTGTGTGTGTGTGTGTGTAATTTGCAAATCTTAAAGATCCTTTTAAATATTAGCTATTATTTACCATGTGCCATGGAACAATATCTGATTTCTTGTTTTTAAGTTTACCTAATTATAAAATGAAAAAATTGTACAAGACCTATACTCTTAAACCTTATCACAGAATCATTTATTTTAAAAGTGCAAAAAAAGTATTTCTTTTTCACATATTAAACTTATTTTAAGGACTATTGACAGCTAATACATATTAATGATATTTAAGCTAAAAGGCATTTTTACTACCCATATTTCTAAAGAGGCTTATCAAGGAATTAGGAAGACTTAAATTCAAGCCCTCTCTATCCCACAAATTAACTGTACTCACAGGGACAAGTTATTTAGTTTATCAGAATCTCCCTCAGCAACTTTTTGAAACTATTAATTAAAGTCAAGTTATTGCTTGAGATATGTTTCTATGCTTGTACCTCCCTATGCTAATAAAATTAGAGGTGTGGATTCTCTTTACCTCTACATACATATGTACACACAAAGACATATGACATAAATTATAACATTATTATTAGTAATTATAGCGATTTTAATTTCTATGTATATGCAACTAAATTTGAGTGAAAATATTTTGTTATTCCTATTTATACAGTTCTATATTTTCTGGGTCTGCATAATAATAGCTTTTCAAAGATTAAGAAATTATTTTATATATGTTATATAATTAGATTGTTACAAATATCTTGAAAGGTACAGTATAGATGCTATTATTATACCAATTTAATATATGAAATAATTGAGGCTCAGAGTATCCAGCTGGCCACAAATAGGTGGATCTGAGACAGGATTCAAATATCTAAGTCCAGGGTATCATTACTTAGGACCATCTCAAGGAAAAAAAAAAAATAGATCAATGAAGAGGTGAAATGTTGATAGAATACAATGGATGGAATTTTCACATTTATCAAAGATATGATTTAATTTAATAATATTTTTATCAAAAGTATCTCAAGTCATGAATTTCTCACAGAACTAGTGCTGATGATATATGTGCAATCACTGAAGTGTAATGTGAAAGGTAGATTCTAAGCAGCTGTATGAATCATCCCTGTAATTAAACTGACAAATGGAAACCTCTAACATGTTATACCAATGATAAAAGTAAATGCATTAACTTTTCTTTACTGTTGTACTCTAAGTCTAAATCCAAATTAAAAAAAAAAATTCAACTATCTTTCTTAATATATACAAAGATAAAAATAGACACAATTTTTGAAATTTATCCATATAACGCATACATATATACAAACATGTGTCATATATGTTTCTATAAGTATGTATATATGAGAAATCCTAAATTGTAGTTTGTCTACCATAGTTTGTCTAATTTAGCTAAATATTCTATGTGAAAATATTCATGGACATTAAAGATCCTTTAGCTAAATGTTTCCATTTCAGAGCATGTTTATAGATTATGATGTCCATCCAATTTTAATTGATGTCCATCCAATATCCAGCTATATTCCATAATATGATTTTTAATTGTTAATGTTAGCCAAAAGCAATGTTACATTGGAAAAGAATTTCAAGTCATTTCCTTTTTTGTCAATACAGTATATTTCACTAGATCTGTTTTGATGCACCAATTTTGGGTGAAACAGAAAACAGCAGCTGTCTAAAGGGGTTTATATTTCTCAGTCAACAACAATAAAAAATAAAGTTGGAAGATGCAGATGTCTCTGCATTTGAAATCATTGCTACATTAGATAAGAAATGGAATGATGTGACATGCTTCCCTAAAATAATATTTGAATCCTTCAGGAAGTTGCAATTTCGTTGATATTCACTTCATCAGCACAGATTTGTTATCCTTCTGTAACTTTGTAGATGGTATTTACAAACAAGATATTTATATTTATCTTTTCCTCTCTATGTCTCTATGTCTCTCTGTCTCTCTCTATTTCTCTATCTGATTTATCTATCTTTATACCTATGTCATCATTGTGACCAATTGTGTGGTGAAGCTTTCTAGGCTAATTCTTATGCAACACTAATAATTCCATATGAATAATTTCCAGCTTAATAAAATTCTGCCAAAAGCTAGATTGACCTCTAAATCACAATCATTTATGGTTGGAGGATTATAAGAAAATTTGTTAAGATTAGATATCCTGAATCTGTGGGTAGAACAAAAGAGTCATGACATACTTGCCAAACTAGCATTTTAGAGAAACTATTTAAAAACAAATAAGACATATTCAATATAGCTTTGTTTCTTAGTACATTCTTTGGAAATTAAGAGAATGATTTTGGGGGGGGGGGTGGAGCCAAGATGGTTGAGAAGATACATGCGATTTTGTAAGCTCCTTTCTTCCCTCATTACCAATTAGTTAAGTCAGCCTCAAAAATAATGCTGGACTGATAGAAATTACAAGGATTGGAAGCACGACTTACCAGCTGAAGATCCTCTGGAGTTTCAACAGAAAAGGTCGGTTCCCAGGGGAAGAAGAAAAAAGGCCAGCACAGATGGTTAGGTGCTAGCACACTGCACCTATCGAACTGGGAAGAACTCTGGGATCAGAGAAGCCACTGAGATAGAAGAATCTGGCACAGGCTGCTAGCTCTTCTCTGCTTATAAAACAGCAGTTCAGAAGAGAAATCAAGCCACTTTAAAATATAAAGCCAGATACTAGAACCACCCCAATCTGGAAGTGACCTAACAGATCTCAGCAAAGCTGTGCAGCCACTTTCTGCTGTCTAGCTTAACCTTGGGGTAGTTAAGAGCTTGAACAATGGGGACACAACCTGAGGCAACATCTAAAACACATAGTGCCGGGCTTGGCTGGAGGCTGTGGAACTCAGCCAGGGAAGTCCCACAGAAGCAGAAGGTTTGAAATAGGGACTGTGGTTTCTGGGCAGACACTTCCAGTTTGAGCATAGGGGTCTTTTCCCAATAGCTGCCGATATCCATGCCCCACAGGACACATTGGCTGGGCTCTGTGTCTCCTTTACTGTTCAGTCTTAAACCTCACGGAACGCTCTAGGACACACAGCAGGGTCCTTCACTGGGCAACCCTCACAGTGCAGCCATACTAATCACCCCGAGGCACTTCCAGGGAGGGGGAGGGGAACTCTCTCCCAGAGCTATCTCTTATATCAGGCACAGGGGGCACTGCATCCATCCAGTCTGAGAGGAAGCTGGTAAAGAAATAAATAAACTTCTTACCCCAAGGGCAGACCCCAAAAGGTTTTTTAACCATGACTAAAAAGCTAAAGAGAACCACTGATTCCTTCTACACAGAGAAAGAGTGGGTATCCAACCCCAAGGAAATTAATAGCAGAGAGTCAGCAGATAATAGCTAAAGGGGAACGCCACATGCCCTCCATCATAAACTCTCTCCTAGAAGAGACTATTCAAAAGTTAAGAGAGTTTGAAAAAAAATGGTGAAAGGAAAGAGAAGCTATGATAGAGAATAACAACTTTTTGAAATTTGAGTGGGAAAAAAAAATAAAGAATTCACAGGAGATGCAGGGAAACAAAATTTATGAATAGAAAAGGTTAAAAAATAATGGGAAAGTAGGATTTCTGAATTGGAAAAGATAAAAAAGTCTCAAGAAAGTAGGATATTTAAATTGGAAAAAGAAAATAATTCTCTAAAAAAATTTAGGGAAATGAAAAAAAATTCAATAGAGCAAAATAATTCATTTAAAAACTCAATTGGGCATATACAAAAAGAACTAAAAAAATGTGAATGAAGGAAATAACTCATTAAAAATCAGGATGGAACAAAAAGAAATGAATGATTCATTGAGAACCCAAGAATCAGTCAAACAAAACAAAAAAAGTGAAAAGCTGGAGAATAACGTCAAATACTTACTGGGAAAATCTATAGACCTGGAAAATAGATCTAGGAGAGATAATCTCAGGATCATTGGACTTCCCAAAAACTGTAACCAAAAAAAGAGCCTAGATTCTATTTTACAGGAAATCATCAAAGAGAACTGTCCAGAAATAATAGAAACAGAAGGGAAAATAGGCATTGAAAGAATTCATTGAACACCTTCTGAAAAAGACCCTAAAAAAAGAACTCCACAGGAATATTGTAGCTAAGCTGCAGAATTACCAAGCAAAGGAAAAAAATATTGCAAGCAGCTAGAAAAAAGTAATTCAAATATGAAGGGGCCACAATAAGGATCACTCAAGATCTGGCTGCCTCCACATTAAAAGATCAAAGGACCTGGAACCTGATATTCCGAAAGGCAAAAGATCAAGGATTGCAACCAAGAATAAACTACCCAGCTAAGTTTAGCATTTTCTTTCATGGAAGGAGATGGTCATTTAATGAAAAGAGGAATTCCATTTGTTTCTAAGGAAAAAAACCAGACTTAAACAAAAAATTTGATGTACATCCACAAGACTGAAGAGAAACAGAAAAAGGTAAAAAGAACTCTTGAGAACTGTATCTCTGTTGTGGACATATAGAAAGTCTGCATGGATAATTTGATTTTACTGATATAAAAAGGGGGAGTAGTAAAGAGAAGGGGATAGTATCAGAAAAAGGGGAAGTGTTAGGATTACTAGGTGAGAACTCAGGTTGTCTGGACAATTACAAGGTGAGAACTCAGGTTGACTTGACAGTTCAACTTCTCTCAAAGCCTCTTGTGCTTCTTTTGTAAGCTTGCGTGGTGAATTTAAAGCACTGTCTCCCCTTAAAATGTCATATAGAGGTTGTAGTTGATGATAAAAAGAGGGAAATTACATCCCAGAAAGAGGCATAGAAAATATACCATATCTTGGATCCACACTTAATGCCATATACCAAGATAAGATCAAAATGGGTCCATGATTTAGGCATAAAGAATGAGATCAATAATAGATTAGAGGAACAGAGAATAGTCTACCTCTCAGACCTGTGGACAAGGAAGGAATTTATGACCAGAGGAGAACTAGAGATCATTATTGATCACAAAATAGATTTTGATTACATCAAACTAAAAATTTTCTGTACAAACAATACTAATGCAAACAAGATTAGAAGGGAAGAAACAAATTGGGAAAATATTTTTAAAGTTAAAGGTTCTGATAAAGGTCTCATTTCCAAAATATATAGAGAACTGGCCCTAATTTATAAGAAATCAAACCATTCTCCAATTGATAAATGGTCAAAGGATATGAACGGACAATTCTCAGATGATGAAATTGAAACTATTTCCACTCATATGAAAGTGTTCCAAATCACTACTGATCAGAGAAATGCAAATTAAGACAACTCTGAGATATCACTACACTCATGTCAGTTTGGCTAAGATGACAGGAAAAAATAATGATGAATGTTGGAGGGGATGTGGGAAAACTGGGACACTAATACATTGTTGGTGGAGTTGTGAAAGAATCTAGCCATTCTGGAGAGCAATTTGGAACTATGTCCAAAAAGTTATCAAACTGTGCATACCCTTTGATCCAGCATTGCTGCTATTGGGCTTATATCCCAAGGAAATACTGAGGAGGGGAAAGGGACCTGTATGTGCCAAAATGTTTGTGGCAGCTCTTTTTGTAGTGGCTAGAAACTGGAAGATGAATGGATGTCCATCAATTGGAGAATGGTTGGGTAAATTATGGTATATGAAGGTTATGGAATATTATTGCTCTTATTGCTCTTTAAGAAATGACCAGCAGGAGGAATACAGAGAGGCTTGGAGAGACTTACATCAACTGATGCTGAGTGAAAGGAGCAGAACCAGAAGATCGCTGTACACTTCATTGTTGTATGAAGATATATTCTGATGGAAGTGGATATCTTCAACATAAAGAAGATCCAACTCACTTCCAGTTGATCAATAATGGACTGAAACACCTATACCCAGAAAAGGAACACTGGGAAGTGAATATTAATTGTTAGCGCTACTGTCTATCTAACCAGTTTACTTATACCTTTGGAATCTAATACTTAATGTGCAACAAGAAAATGGTATTTACACACATATATTGTATCTAGGTTATATTGTAACACATGTAAAATGTATGGGATTGCCTGTCATCTAGGGGAGGGAGTAGAGGGAGGGAGGGGATAATTTGGAAAAATGAATACAAGGGCTAATGTTATAAAAAAATTACTTATGCATATATACTGTCAAAAATTTTATAATTATAAAATAAAAATAAATACATAAATAAATCAATGAATAAATAAATTTAAAAAGAGAGAGAATGATTTCGTATTTCATTAATATACTTCTAATGTTTTACCTTTAGTACACCCAAAACATGGTCAACAGACCCCAAAATTTTTGTCATTTACTATTAGTTTTTTAGCTCATATTTGTAATTTTATTGATATAGGGAAATGCCAGTGAGGAAATTCTCTAATTCAGCTGCTCTCAGAGTAGCCATGGATAATTTCTTTCATTAAAATAAATTAGAAATTGGGGGTTTAACAGTGTCAACAATTCAGTAAGTGATTAAGGTAGAATTTGAATCCAGATCTTTTTTTTTTCTTTTTTTTTTGTCTGATACCCTCTTAGTAACCATTATATTGTGCTGCATTATATTTATATAAACCATTTTAACCATTTTAAGTGGGATTTTTTTTAGTCTCCTTCTTCCATAAGAACATGTACCTTCTTACCTCTCTCCCTCTGCTCTCCCACACACACATACACATGTAAAAAATTCACAACCAATATTAATAATATAATTGGTGAAGGAACACTCATAATGTTTGTAGATGTCATCTTAAAGAAATTATCTCTAACAACCAATGTCCTATACTTTTCATAAAGATAGTCCATAATTCAGTAAATAGTGTACAACTACAATATTTTTTGTGAAATGTGCCTTTATAGTTAACTAACATGTAGAATTAATATTATTGTACAATCCACATTTTTCACAGTGGTCAGAAAATTTCCTAGTTCTCTTTTTGAATAAAGATGGCTGTTTGACTCATTTTTGTCTTTGAAGTGCCTGAGTTAGTTCTCTACACATTGAACTAAAACATGTGTTCCTTAGGTAAAATATGACAAAGATTGAGCTGTTCCTTTTTCTCTAATAATTTACACTTCCATTTCTCTCCTGTCACCTATTATTATGTTTTCCTTCTCTGTCACTTACCAAGCAGTATAACTTTTTTTTTTCATTTTCTTTCTACTTCTTGCACCTCATTCTACTCTTGGAATAGGGTCACCACCAAATCATGTTACATACTTTGGAACTTATTTAAAATTCATTCACTAGTTATGTTTTATCTTGAATATCACAACCACCTCTTCTCTGATTGAACTGTCTTCACCTCTCTGCCCTATGATTTATTCAATATGCTGTTGCCAAAATTACTCACTTCTATCACTATTTATATTCGACCAACCAATCTCTAAACTCTTACTCACTTCACTAGATCTCTTTTCCATTCTACATCAAGTTAAGATTTTTGGTTTTTGCTTCCTGCCCTCCTTTTGACTTTTTTTCACTTCTTGCTTTTTGTTTCCATTTCTTTCCTTTTACTTTTCCCTGAAATGAGAGATGAGAAATAAGAAACTAGAGGCAGAAATTCATAATGAGGCAAAAAAGGAAGAAAAAGTACTTTCTCTTATTATAAATTTAAAACAAGAAAGAATCTTAGAGATTATTTTATTTAACCTCCGTATTTTACAGATAAGGAAACTAAGGTCCAAAAATTTTAAGAGATTTCTTACTTCTGGGAATATCAACAAATATGTGTTCCAAAAGAATGTAACCAAGATAGCCTACATTTATAAAGCCATGCCACAGACAGACCCATTGAAGGAACTGGAAATGTTTAGCCTATAGAAGAAATTTACAGCAGGAATGGAAATGAAATTGCTATATTAGACTTCAGAGGGAAGAACTAACAATAATTCAAAGAAATAAATTTTGGCTTGCATAAATATAAAACTTAACAACCTGAGATATTTTAAGAGTATAAAGTACTTCAAGAAAGAATGGGTCTCCTAGCTCAGTGAATCTACAAATAAAGTCGACCATTTGTATGTTCTGGTACATATTGGATTAAATAAATTCCAAGGTCCTTTCAATTCTTAACATTGTATAATTCTCTTTTAGAATATGAATAACAGCAATAAAAATTTCTTGAAATAAAAAGTATAATTATATATATAATCATATAGCTTATAATAAATTAATTAAATAAATGCAAATTTCTTGGTAATTTAGATTATACAAACTCAACACAGCAAACTTCTATAGATTTTTGTTGGGTCTTTTTGTTTGGCTTTGCTCAATTATTTGAATCAAACATGTTTTAATTGCTTCAGAAAACAATGTGAGAAAGTTTCCACTATCAATGCAACTCAGAACTTTTTGAATAGTGATATCAAACAAAGTGATGCTGTTAAGTAGACATTGGATCCATTAAACTAAATATAAAGATTCTAGTAGACACATAGTAGACTTAGAAAACAACATATTAACATTATCTATATTTTATTACATTTTAATTTATTTTAAAAATACTTAAAAATTACATTTTAGTCTGGTCTTATTTGTTCTATATTTAATGCCCAATATTTAATAAGTCTTAGAGAATTTCACCTGGTCACATGAAAGAGTGTTCCAAATCAATACTGATCAGAGAAATGCAAATTAAGACCACTCTGAGATACCACTACACACCTGTCAGATTGGCTAAGATGACAGGAACAAATAATGACAAATGTTGGAGGGGATGTGGGGAAATTGGGACACTAATACATTGCTGGTGGAGTTGTGAAAGAATCCAGCCATTCTGGAGAGCAATCTGGAATTATGCCCAAAAAGTTATCAAACTGTGCATACCCTTTGACCCAGCAGCGCTACTACTGGGATTATATCCCAAAGAAATACTAAAGAGCGGAAAGAGACATATATGTGCCAAAATGTTTGTGGCAGCTCTTTTTGTTGTAGCTAGAAACTGGAAGATGAATGGATGTCCATCAGTTGGAGAATGGTTGGGTAAATTGTGGTATATGAAGGTTATGGAATATTATTGCTCGGTAAGAAATGACCAGCAGGAGGAATATAGAGAGGCCTGGAGAGACTTAAATCAACTGATGCTGAGTGAAATGAGCAGAACCAGAAGATCACTGTACACTTCAACAACAATACTGTATGGGGATGTATTCTGATGGAAGTGGAAATCTTCAACATAAAGAAGATCCAACTCGCTTCCAGTTGATCAATGATGGACAGGGGTAGCTGCACCCAGAGAAGAAACACTGGGAGGGGAATGAAAATTGTTAGCACTAATATCTGTCTGCCCAGGTTGCATGTACCTTCGGATTCTAATGTTTATTGTGCAACAAGAAAATGATATTCGCACACATGTATTGTACCTAGACTATATTGTAACACATGTAAAATGTATGGTATTGCCTGTCATCGGGGGGAGGGAATAGAGGGAGGGGGGGTAAATTGGAAAAATGAATACAAGGGATAATATTATAAATATATATATATATATATATATATATATATATATATATATATATATATATATATATATATATAAAATAAAATAAAAAAAAAAAAAAAAGAATTTCACCTGGGAATGAGAAATTAAATGACTATTCCAGTATCACACTGTCAATATGTATCTGCCTCAGAAGTAATACCTACCTAAGTTTTTCTAATAGGAAATCTGACATTCTCTCAAATGTCCCTTCATGCTTATCTATTAGTAAATAGTGTAAGCTGTCGTGGTGAATTTAAAGCACTGTTTCCCCTTAAAATGTCATATAATGGTTGCAATTGACAGGTAGTCAAGCCTAGCACGGGACACATCCATTGGATATCTCCTATCAATTTCTGGAAGTCATTTAAGGGGTTTAGCTTCTCTGTTCTTAAGGAGAGTTTTTGTACTGTAAGCACCTTAGGATATACTTCATATCCTAAATATTGAAAAGGAGCATGTCTTTGAATCTTTTCTGAAGCTATGTGCAATTTATAATTCCTTAGTGTTTCTATGTTTTTTTGTAGACATGCTTCTAACATTTGTTCCTCAGGTGCACATCCCAATATATCATCCATGTAATGTAATAACATTACTTTTGGAAATGCTAAGTTAACGCTGAGCCTTATAGAAGATATGAATGGACAGTTTTGCCACAGGGAATGAAAAACAGCCCTACTATGTGTCAAATGTATGTTGCTGCTGCTCTTAGTCCAGTAAGAAAAGCATTTCCAAAAGTAATGTTATTACATTACATGGATGATGCTCCTTTTCAATATTTAGGATATGAAGTATATCCTAAGGTGCTTACAGTACAAAAACTCTCCTTAAGAACAGAGAAGCTAAACTCCTTAAATGACTTCCAGAAATTGATAGGAGATATCCAATGGATGCGTCCTGTGCTAGGCTTGACTACCTGTCAATTGCAACCATTATATGACATTTTAAGGGGAAACAGTGCTTTAAATTCACCACGACAGCTTACAAAAGAAGCTCAAGAGGCTTTGAGACAAGTTGAACTGGCTTTACCCAATGTGGTTGAAAGAGTCACTCAAAAACCCTTGGAAATATCAGTTTTTGCTACACAAGAGGCCCCCACAGCAGTCCTTCATCAAGGAGACAGTGTGATAGAGTGGGTGAACCTTCCAGCACAACCAGAACAAAGCCTTATTACTTACCCAGTGCTTGTGGCTAGAATTTTATTAAAGGCCATTAAACGAGCAGTACAATTATCTGGGACAAGACCTGACAAGATATACACCTTTTATACTAATGCACAAGTTAATGTGTGCTGCGAAACCATCCCAGAGTGGCAAATTTTATTAACCATGGCTCCAAATTTTGCACACGGGTCTCCATTAAAGATAACCAGACTGCTACATAATTGGCAATAGATTCTTGAAGAAAAGGTTTCTAAAGTTCCTCTTAAAGGACCAACTATCTTTACAGATGCATCCAAACATAATATTTGCGCTGTGTATTCTCATGACTTAACTATAAAGAGAGTAATCAGAACTCCTTTTCAGCAGAATGAATTGTATGCAATCATTCTAGCTCTTGCTTATTATCCGGGAGACATAAATATAATATCTGATTCGGCCTATTCAGTAGGTGTGGTACAAAGAATTGTCACAGCCCAAATAAAATTTGTAGCCTCCAATATATATCAGCTCTTTAAAGAGCTTCAAGAGCAAGTGAGAAAGCATCCAGGTAAGATTTATATTTTGCATGTCCACTCCCATAGTGGACTTCCAGGTCCTATTTTTGATGGTAATTCAAAGGCAGATAGCCTTCTAACCATGCTGGCCAGTACTCCTTTATTTCAAGAAGCACAAGAGTCTCATTCTAAATATCATCAGGCTGCCCGAGTTTTACATTTGCAGTTTGGAATAACAAGAGAAGAAGCTAGGAGCATAGTAAAAGCCTGTACAGCTTGCTTTCCTTTCCATGCTCCTACACTCCCTCCAGGGAAGAACCCTCGTGGTTTGAGACCTAATGAAATTTGGCAAATGGATGTGACCCATTATAAATCTTTTGGTTGTCTATCTTTTATCCATGTCGTGGTAGACACCTTTTTCAGGATTCACATTTGCAATGCCAGCAGCAAAAGAGACAGCCCGAGTGGTAACTGAATTCCTTATACAAGCATTTGCAATTTTGGGTGTTCCACAAGCAATAAAAACAGACAATGGACCTGCATATACATCTAAACATTTTACACACTTTTGTGCACAGTATAAGATTTTACATACCACGGGCATACCCTTTAATCCTCAAGGGCAGGCAATAGTAGAGAGAAGAAACAGAGATATTAAGACACTCCTCCAAAAACAAAAGAAAGGGGGAGCCACGGGTAACCCTAGAGAACTTCTAAATTTAGTTCTCTATACCATTAATTTTTTAATTTTTGACAAAGATGCACTGGCTCCAGCAGACAGGTTTTATAACTCACTGGAAGGGCAGTGTCCAGTGCGAGCAGCTCCACTGTCTTTAGATAATCGCCAAGTGATGTGGAGAGACCCAGAAAGTGGTGAATGGAAGGGACCAGATAGGTTAACTGCTTGGGGGAGAGGGTTTGCTTGTATCTCTACAGATGGAGAAGGAATCAGATGGGTGCCAACGAGCCGTATTCGCCTTGTCCATCAGAGAGAGACAGAGCAGACCCTTGAAACGAAGGAGAAGGCCCAAGAAACATCGGGTGGTTCCATTGCTGACTGTGCCCACCACTGAAACAACCTGGCAGTTATGGCGTTTGACCCATGGACATCAAAAACTGTTAGACTTGAAAATCCTCAGGAATCATTGGATTCTCTGAGACATCATAAGACTATTGTAGGACTGAAATCCTCAGGAATCATTGGATTCTCTGAGGCATCATAAGACTATTGTAGGACTTGAAAATCCTCAGGAATCATTGGATTCTCATAAAACTGTTGCTGGACTTCAAAACCTTGTGGGGATCATTGGATTCCCTAACATATAAAAAGACTGATGTGGGACTTCAAAACCTTGTGGGGATCATTGGATTCCCTAACATATAAAAAGACTGATGTGGGATTTCAAAAACTTGTGGGGATCATTGGATTCCCTAACAGTGAAGCAATGGACAATAGATTGGTTTTTGGACTATCTCTTGGTTGCTGAAGAAGGGGTATGTGTGTCTGGTGTTTACATACCCTCCTTCTAGGACTTCTGGAAATCTCTTACAATACCATGTTGATTTATATCGTTTGTTATATCACTACTTGCATGTACAATTCCTGTTTGTTTCACCACATCGAGTCTGCAATGACTGTGGGGAGAGTCACCACTAATAGCCTCTGCGTTATTGCTATGTGCTTGTGTAATAACTCCCATGCTGATGGGTTTGTGCATACTTGTCTCTAATAAGGCCCTTCAATCCAGAAACCCGCTAGCAAATCCCCACTTCTCTTTGGTGCTTTTCATCTCCCTTCCTGAGATGTCAGGGAGGGTGTGATTATCTCCTTTTTGGGGTTCTCATCTCCCTGAAAAGTCAGGGATGGCGCGACCTCCTGTAGTCTAAAACAAAAGAAAGCGGGAGATGTAAAGGGCTAGAACTGAGCAATGCACTTGGATAATGAAGCAGGTGAGACTAATTGCCAATTGGATGGTTCCCTATTAACTTGTTTAAGGTTGACCCTCCCCAGCTGTTCTGTGCTGACTTGATTGGTGGGACAAAGAGAGGGAAGTGACTTGTGAGGGAGGAGTAGGAGAAACTTGGGTGGTGGAACTCAAGCTCACTTGCACTTGTGACCTGGCATTGGAGGTGACGGTAAAGATCTAGAATAAAGACATTTAGTGATCCTGACTCCTGCTGATTTCTGGAAAGATAGAGTTCCAGCAAAATAGCAATAGGAAAAAATGTAACCATATATTAAAAAAAAAGTTTGGATACATTTTGCTTGGATATGTGTTTTTTTTTTTTTTTTTTGTTATTTTTATATAGATAAATCTATTTTTTGTTTTCAAGTATTCCAAGCAATTATCTTGTCAAAGTACTACAAAAAATTCAGATCACAGCATCATCTGTATTATTTATATGTTACTTTAAGGTTTATAAAGCTCTTTACAAATATCAACCCCTTATATGCTAATAACAATTCTGGAAGTAGATATTATCATTAACTTCTTTCTCATAGAAGAAGAAATTAAAATGAAAGAGATTAAATGATTTGTCTGGGGTCACATAACCAATAAAATGTCTGAGATCAGTTTTGAGCTCAGGTACTTCAGATCCAATACTGACTACACATTTAATTCTTTATCACAGTTTCATTGTTGAAGTAGGG